>NC_061865.1:6105918-6362037 GCF_907164915.1 Impatiens glandulifera | reverse complement strand
CATTTTTTTTTTTTTTTAATTATTTTTCACATTTATAAATTAAATTATTTATAAACGGTTTTTTTTGCGTGTTTTTTAATTGAATATTTGTTTCCGAGTTTTACACATTTTAATTTGTCAGAAAAGATTTTGATGACTAAAAAATGTGTAATCTATGAAAGATTTGAAAAAAAAAAGAGAATAGATTTGGTATTTATTTTTCATCCATTTAATAGAAGTCAAGTTAGACATTTGTGTTAACTTGAAATAAGAACAAAACAAAAAAAAATTGAAAATTAAACTTAGGATTATAAATGTTACTTAACAATAATTTTAATATATATGAGCTAGAATTTAGAGCCCGATTATCAATCACTAACCATTCTTGAACCCTTTTGATATTTTAATTTTATTCTATCACGATTACAAACTCATCCCGACTCATCTGGTCGGGAGAATACCCGATTACCATCCTTAGCAAAAACTTTATAAAGAAAAAAATAAATAATAACTATATTATTATATAATAAGATGAATATTATACATATCAATTCAAAACTATCTTAATATGACTGGACCTAATTTAAAGGTCAAATACAAATTTGAGAATAATTATGTAATATCTTCTAAAGAAATGAAAATTCAAAAACGATAATCTAATAATAAAGTTTTAATTTCTTATACTACTGTGAATGATTTTCAGAATAAGGTAATTTTGTTAAGCATTTGTAAATAGTAAAAGAGTGTTTATTTTAAAAAAATATTTGTTATATATTATTATATATAATTTAATATAAAATTAATTTAAAAAAAATAAATTATAAAAAAAGTTTACTTCAACGTATTCACGTGTAGAACTAGCTCACTTAAATCGTATATATTAATAAAAGATCATTTAAACATATGTACTATCTAAAATTGACTCATTTAGTATTTCTTTTAAATAAACATATTTAATTTTTATTTTTTAATTTATATATTTATTAATTATTAATATATATTTTTTCTACTTCTTTTTCAATAATTAATGAACTCTTTATATTTTATATAAGTATTTATTATTAATTATTTTAATTATATATATATATATATATATATATATATATATATATATAAAAGCATTTATCATTAATTATTTTAACTTTATATTTCTTCTTCTTTTTTTATATTTATTTTCTTATATTAACATTAATTATTAATTATTTTAAAATTATTTGATCTAAATAATTTAATATAACAATGACTTATCTTTTCTAACAATAAAAAACCTTCAACACAAAATAAATTAATTAATAATCAAGAATTGAATAATAATAGTCACTCATTCGTCCAACAACAAAATAATAATCAAATATTTACTATTATAAATTATGAATCAAAAATTAAATAAAAAAAATATTAATTATATTTTTATTCATATTAAATTAATTATTAATTATATTTTTGTTCATATTAATTAAATGAGATAGATCCTTCAATAATATATTACCGTAAACCATAAAATTCATAATTAAATTGTTAATTTTTTTTTTAAATAAAATTTAAAAATTATGATAAAAAAACTGATAAAAAAAAATATAAAATAAAAAGAGAAACTAATATAAAATTATTAAAAATTTAAGAATGAAACAAATTTAATCGGTTTAATTAATGAAAAAGAAGGTGAGAGAAAATATATTAATTTAATTAATAAATATATAAATAAATAAAAATTAACTATAATTAGTTTAAATAGGCCGTCCATTTTTATAGTACATATATTTAAATGAGATTTTTAGTATAATCGTCTAAGTCAGCTAGTTTATAACTAAGTTATACAAGTATATATGTTTAAGTGAGCTTTTTTTTCTTAATTATATTATTCATTTATTTGATTTTTTATTGAATTTTTAATATTAATTCACCTTACCTATATAAAATTTTATATAATCGTAAAATTAAAATAACTTATAAACTTGTAAAGTTTTAGAATTTTAGATCATAAATTTAAAATTGTACGAGTTTAATTATATTAAGAGTTACTTACAAAATTGTTAGTCTATTTTAAAATCATAAAAATTAAATCAAGATTTTAAATGTTTGTTTTCATTTTTCTGTACCTATAGAGTTATCTAATCAATTGCGATGATAATGGTGCTCCTATTTTCAATAACCATGCACCTATATATGTGAGCTGTATTTGACTTAATCCCAATTAAGTGGAGGGAGTAAACTAATTTCCAAAAAGAAAAAAAATATAGAACTTGAACATTTCAAAAAATGTAATCAAATAACTTTTGTACATATTTAAGATGTCACTAAGGGGTCTCTTAAAAATTTGCCTCCATCTCATTGATTTTCATACAACATTTTACTTATATTTGGAAACCAAATCCACATGCATACATCTCAGTCTCTTCTTTATCTTTTAATTTTGCTTTTGCAACTCTAATATTTAATTCTTCAAACATATACTTACAAGTATTTATTATTACTGTCGAAATACAAAGAAGGGTGTTGAATTACGTTCAACAAATTTCTACTTGATTTTTGAGATATTTCAATTTATGAGTATTTGTTTCAAAGTTTTCTACTATCTTCTATGCTTGAAGTGCATATCTCATTTTTTTACCTAAGAGAGAGAAATAATGAAAAAATATTTTATTTCAATTGAAATAGGGGTAAGCAAATAGTTAAATTCAATTTGTTTTATCATTCATATTAAATTTAAATTATATTAATTCATTCCATAATATTAATTAATATGGATGGTATGATTTGGTTAATAATTTAACCTTTTTGTTTTATCTAATTGTGTAATAGATTTATTTATTTTACTTTACTTCCTTTTATTTTACTAATTTTTAATATAATTTTATTTTTATTTTTTTATTTTTTTTTTTTTTAAACCACCTGCTTCTAAAAAAGGTTAATTTTTTAATAATATATTTTATTTATTTATAATAATTTTATCTATCCAATTAACTAATTCAAATTTATAGTTAAAAAAGAAAAGGGAAAAGAAAAATATAATTGCCTAAATAAAAAAATAAAAAACATTATAAATATAAAACAAATGATTGCCAAAGGCAATAATAATAATAATAATATATTGTGGTGAAATAATTAAAATTTTTAAAAAATATATTTAATTTAAATATTTGGATAATTCAAATCCAATTTATATTTAATTAAATCCGAACTCAATCCATCCAAAATAACCAATTCAAATTCAAATTAGTATTTCGAAAAATATTGAATTTTTGATTAATCCGTTCACCCTATATCATCAAACATGATTAAATAGAAAAAATGCATATTTTGTCACTCTTATCTTTGTTATCAACTAATAGTGGCCCCAATAGACCTATCGTTTAACTAATACTAGAATGTATTACAATCGTAAAAAAAAACCTTCTAGCGATTTGTATCGCTATTCATATCCAAACCAATCGCTAGAAGACTATAGCGATTGATCATAAACTAATCGCCATCAATCGTCAAAGGTGTTCTCGCTGTTGCCTTAGTTGGTAACGGCGATTGGTGAATGTCCACTCGCAATTTTCCTATAGCGATTGGTTAGTCTATCAATCGCAATTTCTCTTTACTCTATGGTTAGTATACCCATCCAATTTTCTTTATCACTTTTATATATTTACCTTCTTTATTTTATTTTAATTTCTCTCTCCTCTTATTAAATAATTTTTCTTTCTATCTCTACAAATTAATTTATCACATTTATTCATATTCTCACTATTATTATTTTACTCATTTCTTTGATATTTATTATCTCTCATTTAACGGTTAAAATAACTCAACAATTTACAACAAATTCTCTCATTAAATATTTTAATAATATGTTTAAAATTTAGGGTTTAGAATTTAGATGTTAATGTTTAAATAAATTAATTAGCTAGAGATAAAAGAGAAAGAGAGATAAAATTAAATTTTTTTTTTAATTTCACAGGTAAACGGTGGATACTCAGTCGCTGATCATTTTCTTAATTTAATTTATTTAGATTTCTTTCCTGGTTATTTGTCAAACTTTTCATAATTTTAAAATCTTTATGTCTATCACTTAAATTTGACTTTATCCATCTATTTTTTATTTATTATTTGTCCAAAACTTTGCATGTCCTCTTCTCATTTCAAATCATAGATTTCGTGAATACAAACAAATTCTCAAAATCTCACCCATTTAGATTTAGTTTGTTTGTAAAATAGGGTCTCTATTTTCCACTATATAAACTAGTGTTCTCAAATATAATTTGCAAGCAGTTAATAAAGAGTAGTTTATATGGAGTCTACTTTTCATCCATTGTTGATTTTGTTATTGGTGGTAATAACTCTCTCCACCATCGTTGTCGATGCTGACACATTTGCAGCGTATCCTTTACCTGTGATCCATAAACCGCATAAGAAACCACATCCATCGCCTCCACCGCCACCTACAGAGAATCTTACTCCAATTTTGTACCATCTATTAGCGTCGGACCATTTTGTGAAACCACCGCCCATACAGAAGCCTACACCAGCTCCGCATCAACCATCGCCGATACAAAAGCCTGTACCAGCTCCACATCATTCATCACTATCAGTTGAGGGGGAATCGCTAGTTGGGGGAAAACTACCGCCTCATAAAAGTAATCAAAATTTAGAAGGCAACTACCTCCACCTGTATGTTGTCCATAAAAAAAATTATATATATATAAATATATGAACTAATTTTATGAATAAATCTTTATGAATTTAGAGCACATTATCAATTAATGATCATGTTTGGCCGATTAATATTTCAGTTTTATTCTTTATCCATCACTAGTCCAATCTATTGGAGATTACTCGTTACCATCCTTAACCAAAAAAATTACTATTTCATCTTATATGGAACTACATAACAATAGTATTAATTAATTATAAATGAAATAATTATACTTGACTCTATTCAAACAAGATCTTAAGTGTTTTGAGTGTTTTTGAAATAATGCAAGTGTAATGATCTATATGTTAGATATAATTTTTAAAAAGTGGTTAGAGGTCAAATATTTAAAATATTCTAAAGTACTATTATTTCTTACTAAATGAATTAATAAACATATTTAAAAATCATAATTAATTATATTAACTTATATTCTAAAAAAATAAACAATATTATATCTTACTCAAATTTGTTTTTCATATATTATATATATATATATATATTATATATATTAAATATAGTTAATATAATTAATTAAAAATTATATTAATTATAATAACTTATATACTAAAAAAAAATTAAAACAATATTATATATTACTCAAAATTGTTTTTCACTAAATACATTTAATCTTAAATATATATATATATATAATCAACGTCATTAATTTTTTTTCTCTCTCATCTCTCTTACTTTATCTTTCTTAATAAAATTTTAAATTTTAAAATTATAAATATATTTTGTCTTATATTTTTTTTTTCTTTCTTAATTATTTTCTCCCTAATTAATTAATTAATTAATTAATTATATATATATATATTCTCACTAATCATAAAATATATATTTTTTATTAATAATTTATATATATATATATATTTTAAATGTAGATAACTTATATATTATATTTTTCATCATTAATTTTTTATAAATATATTTTATCTTTTATTATAATTTTTTTCTCACATCATATATATATATATATATATATAATATTTTCTTTATTAGCATAAATAATTTTTTTGTTAATAAAAATTAACTATTTAGTAATAAATATTAAATACAAAATATATAGGTATAATAAAATAATAAAATTATTTCAACAATCTCAAGTGGTTTAGCGGTTAAAGTGTCCACATTTTATGCTTAAGATCAGGGTTCGAATCCTAAAACATGCAATATATTTTCAATGTAACTTTAATATATGACAACGCGCAACTTTTAAACAAAGGTACGAGGCAATTTGAAAGTGTGAGGTCGGAATTAGTGGTTCGTTTGGCGAATATTTGAAAGTGTTGAGGGTCACGAGATGGAGGTCGGATGGTGGGTGGCTTGGTAAGCATTTAGAGTGTGAAGTCTTGAGATGAAGGTCGGGTGGTGGGTGGTTTTTTCGAGTGTGAGGTCGGAATTAGTTGTTGGTTTGTCGGCATTTGAAAGTGTGTTGGTCACGAGATGGAGGTCGAGTGGTGGGTGGTTTTGTCGAGTGTGAGGTCGGGAATTAGTGGTTGGTTTGACGAGTATTTAAAAGTGTGAGGTCACGAGATGGAGATCGAGGTGGTGGGTGGTTTGTCGAGTGTGAGGTCGAATTAATTGTTGGTTTGACGAGCATTTGAAAGTGTGAGGTCACGAGATAGAGTTCGAGTGATAGGTGGTTTGTCGAGTGTGAGGTCAGAATTAATTATTGGTTTGGCGAGTATTTGAAAGTGTGAGGTCATGAGATCGATGTCGGGTGGTGGGTGGTTTGTCGAGTGTGAGATCGGAATTAGGGTTGGTTTGGCGAGCATTTGAAAGTGTGTTGGTTATGAGATGTAGGTTAGGTGGATGGTTTGTCAAGTGTAAGTCGACTAAGATAGTATGTGGTTCCTCGAGGAGATAAAAAAGACATATGAAAGGTGTAAGTCACAAGATGATGATCAATTGAGGGGTTAAGTGGGGTGTCGAGGGGATAAAGTGTGAGGTCATAAGATAAAGGTCGGGTGATAGGTGGTTTATCGAGTGTGAGGTCAGAATTAGTTATTAGTTTGACGAGCATTTGAAAGTGTGAGGTCACGCGATGAAGGTCGGTTGGTGGGTGGTTTATCGAGTGTGAGGTTGGAATTTATGATTTGGCAAGCATTTGAAAGTGTGAGGTCACGAGATCGGGGGTCGAGTGGTGGTGGTTTGTTGAGTGTGAGGTCAGAATTAGTGCTTGGTTTGGCGAACATTTGAAAGTGTGTGATCACGAGATGGAGGTCAGAATATTTCAAAAATGTGTGAGAATAATTGAAAAATCTCTAAGAAATAGATGATTGTTAATTTTTTACAATTGATAAAGTATTTGAGAAAAATATACTATGTTAATATAAAAAAAACGAATATTTATTTATTTGTAAAAGCCTTAAATAACTAAAATTGTGATAATTCAAGTAGGGTTGTGCAAAAACATCAGAAAACTGATAATCATACCGAACTGATAGCTTACCGATTTCATTTAACTAGTTATCATTTAACCGATTCTAATGATTCTAGTTAACCGGTTTTTACTAGTTAAACGGTTCAGTTTACGATTGAATATAATTTAATTATATTTTATATTATATAATTTATACTAGTTATATTATAAATATTAGATATATAATAAATAATATTTAATAATATATATTAGTTATTTTAAATTTTAAATTATATAAAATTATTTTTTACTTTTATTTTATATGATTATAAATTTAGAGAGGGAGACTCTTAAAAAATTATTATATTGTTACACTAATATATATATTATCATATAATATATATTATATAGACAAAAAGATGGAGAATAACATAACTAAGAGAATGCAAATAAAGATTTTAAAAAAATCAATTTAATATTTAATTTCAAATTATTGGTTCTCAGTTAAACCCCGGTTAATCGATCGGAACCGACTAGTAGAATCAGAAACCGGTAAACAAATGTCAATATCGGTCGGTTAATCGGTTTGCAAAATAAGAGGTAATATCAAACTTATTCGGAACCGATTAACCGAACGGTTAAACACCCTTAAATTCAAACCTCGTTTTTAAACAATTTAAATTTCGAGTCATATTTGATGTAAAACAACTCAAATTTAAACTTCAAATAACAATTAAGTCTATCATCTTTCTATAGATTTGTCATTGTAATAGTTACTACAACAACAATGTGAGTCAAATCAAATATCAAAATTAAGAACATGGGAAATATTAAAACAAACAATATAACACTCCATATGAAATTATATAAGTTTATAAGACACCATAATAGTTAAGTGAAAACATTCTATATCTAGAAAACTAAAATTTACAAGTTCGATTCTCCCTTAAAACGTTTTAAACTGAAATTGACGATTTTAAAAATTTTATGCTAACTTCCTACCTTAATATATAAAAAAAAAAAAAAAAGACTTTTAAGTTTCTAAGTCAATATGTAGCCACAAATCCTTCTTAATGGGTATCAAATTCACAAATGCTTTTATTTATAAGCCTCTTAGTCATGGTTATTGAAAGAGGCGGCACAAGGGTAACCCAATAAGTCCATTGGCAAATGCACTCATGGCAGGCTGGCAGCTCAATAGCCCAACAAGTCCAGGGCAAATGCATGATGCACTCATGGCAGCCCAATGCCTTAATACATTTTTTTCCCTTTTCTCTCTAATCCTTTCTCTTAAGAATATTAAAAAAGAATATTGGTCTGGTTATTGATAACTTTATAGTTAGTGTCAAACAAAATTAATTGAAAGTAGTTATCAAATTGTAATATTAATCAACATCACCACCGAAATTATTTTTTTAATAAATTAGTGACTCTGTTTTAAAAAATAAATAATTTTTTTAAATATTTATGTTTAAATAATTTAAACTAAAAGGATTTTTTAAAAAATTTAAATTTTAATTTGATTACCATATATTCCCGAATTATTGAAAAATGGAACCCAAATTAATTATCTTTAATTATTTTAAAGCGGTCAGGTATCACTATTTATAAAATATTTAAAATATGTCTTATTGTGTAAAAAGAAAATTTCAGGACACGCAAACCGAGGTTGAAATCTCAAACATCCGAAAACGAGCGTTCCGTGAAACCTAAACTAAGGCTTTTTTCCGAAGTTGCACATGTTTTTTTAAATTGAGTGTTTGTTTCGAGATTTACCGCATTTTAATTTATTGAAAATGGTTTTGGTAATTAAAAGATGGAAAAATTGAAGAGAGTGATCGATTTGGTAGTTTATTTTTCATATAATTCAAAACGATATAATTTTGTGTAAGAATACTATTTAAACGTATTGGTGTTTAAATTGAGTGTGTATATCGGATATACCACGTTCAAAAATACATAATTATGTATAAATATCTTAAAAAACGTATGATTTAGGAGAATAATTAAAAATTTTAAAGAATAGAGAAGTTCTATATTTTTATAAATATGATAAACTAATTGAGAAAAATAATAATATATTAAAATAAGAAGGCGGATATTGATTTGTTTGTGATAAAACCTTACATAATTAAAATTGTGAAAAATTCAATCCTCATTTTAAACCGATCAAAGTTCCAAATATTTGATAAAAACAACTAAAGTTCACCAACATATCAAATTATTATGGTGTTATCATTTAAATCAAATATCAAATTAAGAACCGACAAACATAATATATATATATATATATATATATATATATATATATATATATATATATATATATATATATATATATATATATATATACTATTAGTTTCTTACATTTATAAGAAAAATTAAGTTTCTCAACTGACATGTAGCAGGAAAACCTAAATCCTTAATGGGTATACATTTATAGTCATGGGTATGGAGGGAGGCAGCTCATGGGCAATCCGCAATCCAATGGTCTAATTAAAATTTTTATTTTCTCTACATACATTTCTTTCAAATTAAAAGAGTTTAAGTTGAAAAATATTAATTATATATTTTTATTATTATTATATATTAATTAATTATTTTAAATCTAAATAATTTAAAAGTTTTATATATTTAAATATAAAATGAATTAAAAAAATAATAATAATAAATAACACTATAAACAATTATATTTATAAAATTAATTATCTTAATTTATTTATTTATAATGTAAAATTTTATAAAATCATAAATTTTATTATAATAAATTTAAATTAATAACAAAATTACATATTTAACCAATTATTTAAAATCAAACTTTAAACTTTTTTTTTATGAGTTAAGAAATTTTAAACAAATTTTATTTCTTTCCATTTTTTCTTTTATCACTCTTTCTCTTAAAATAATAAATTAAATATAAAAAATTAAATTAATTTGACATGTGGCAGCCCAAATTTTACAGACATGCGGTTATCAATACTACTAGTAATAACTTCATAGTTATTGTCATACAAAAATTAATGATAAGTAGTTATCAAATTGTAGTATTAATATTAATCCTTACAAAAATATAAAAAATCAAATACAAGTAACCATTAAATAGTTGATGTCAAACTAGGACTAATTGAAAAAACATCACGACATTATTTTTTAATAAATTGAATAGAAAAAAGAAAAGATTCAACCAGTTTTGGACGAAATGGGCATTGTTACTTGCACAAATGAGCATAATACATTTTGAGGTGCATTTCTTGAATGCAAACCTACTTTGGTGAATAACAATAGTAAATATTAATTAGACATTCTTTATGGCCTTCTTTTCCGGTAAACTTTGTCAAACTTCTTCACAATTTTAGAAACTTAATGCCATCACTTCAATTTGGACCTTACCCATCTTCCCATCTATATCATCTTATTTATTACTATGCCCAAAACGTGTCTCTTTGCATGCCATCTTCTTTTTTCAAACCATAGACTTTCTGAAAACAAACAAATTCTCAAAATCTCACACAAATTCTCAAAATCTCACACATATATGCCTAGTTTGGTTGCAAATGAGACCTCTAGTTTTCTCTATATAAGAGAGTGTTGTCAAGTATAATTTAGTATACCATGAAGTCTGCTTTTCATCCCTTGTTGATCCTGTTTCCTGGTGGTGATTACTCAATCCACCAATGCCTCTACTATACTGGCTATGGAGGACTACCAACCTCCATCATCTACACCGCCCGCCAACTCCGACGTACTCTTTCCCCGCCTCCGCCAACTCCGTCCTATCCTTCACCTCCGGTGGTGTGAAACCACCTACACATAAACCACCCTAAGACACCACACTATCCATCGCCACCCACTAAGAAGCCTACTCCAACTCCGTACTATCCATCCCCACCAGTTGTGGTAAAACGCGCCACCTAAGACACCATATTATCCATCGCCGCCAGTTGTGGTGAACCACCTCCAAGACACATACTATCCATCACCACCCACAGAGAAGCCAACTCCTACTCCAACTCCGTACCGTCCCACCATTGTGGTGAAACCACCTCCTAAGACACCACAATATCCCTCGCCGCCAGTGTGGTGAACCACCTCCTAAGACACCACACTATCCATCGCCACCCACTAAGCCTACTCCTACTCCAACTCCGTACCGTCCACCAGTTGTGGTGAAAACCACCACCTAAGACACCACAATATCCCTCACCACCAGTTGTGGTGAAACCACCTCCTAAGACACCATACTATCCATCCCCTCCTACTAAGAAGCCTACTCCAACTCCAACTCCGTACCGTCCACCAGTTGTGGTGAACCCACCGCCTAAGACACCACAATATCCCTCGCCACCAGTAGTGGTGAAACCACCCTCCTAAGACACCACACTATCCATCGCCACCCACTGAGAAGCCTACTCCAACTCCATACAGTCCACCAGTTGTGGTGAAACCACCGCCTAAGACACCACACTATCCATCACCGCCAGTAGTGGTGAAAACCACCTCCAAAGACACCATACTATCCATCGCCACCCATTGAGAAGCCTACTCCAACACCGTACAGTCCATCGCCGCCAATTGTGGAGAAACCACCGCCTAAGACACCACACTATCCATCGCCGCCCGTTGTGGTGAAACCGCCTCCAAAGACACCACACTATCCATCGCCACCCACTGAGAAGCCTACTCCAACTCCGTACTATCCATCCCCGCCAGTTGTGGTGAACCGCCGCCTAAGACACCACACTATCCATCGCCGAAGCCTACTCCAACTCCGTACCAGCCTACTCCAACTCCGTACCGTCCATCACCACCTGATCATTTGGGGAAACCGCCAGTTGATGATGATGTGAAACCACCACCTCATAAAGTAAGCCAAAGCCAAAACCACCGGTGGTGATCGAACCTCCTCCAAGTTATCCATATGGGAAGCCCGCCACCTCCACCCATTTACTAGAAACCAACATAGGCTTGGTAGGTTGTCACATGAGAGATAAATCTAATAGTAACGTGTAGTGCTTTAATTATCTATGTATGGCACATTAAGAAGGGAATCTTGTTTGTTGTGTGTTTGTTTCAACTCTACTTTTAAATCAATGGCTAAAGATAACAGCTAAGTATTACCTTAAACGCATGCATGCATATGCACAATTGTTGGCTGATTTCTCTTGCCCTCTGTCTTGTCTTCTGTCTTTGTTATAATCTTGATCAAATCTCCTATTTCTTACTTAACTACAAAATAAATTAAATAAACTTAATCAAATGCCTCAATATTCTAACATCCAATTGTTCATTCTCAAAAACTTGCATGCCATATTTCGCAGTTGATTCAGAAGAATTAATTAATTCAATTTCATCAATCTCGACTTCAATCATGCTCAATTCAAACTCAAGGTTCACATGATTAATTATTAATCCAATTTCAACCTTCAATTTAACAAAACCCAAATGTCAATTTACAAATCAAGCTAATCCTTAAGCTTACAACGAACCCTAATGATCAATTCGAATTTTATCCTTTATCCCCACAAAATATAGTTTCCTATTCTTAAATCTCTTGTTTTGAGTTTGGATTCAACAGTTGGTTTAAGGCTTTGTTTAACACGAGCTCTATAGTCATGCCCTTCATTCAACATTTTAGGACTTTTTCAAAACCTGTCTGTTTTTCCAGAAATGGAGCTTAAGGGTCTGTTCATTCTTCAATAAAAAAGAAGAAGAAAACCAACCCATATGTTTATCTCAAACTAGGACCAAATAGGCTAAGGTAGCTCCTATGTCCTAATCAAATCTTAGATCAAATAAGCCCTAAAACCTGCAAGACCTTATACCTATCCTAACAAGGAATTAGTCTTAGAATGTCACTTTCTAGATCTCAAACACTATGCTTATATCAAACAAACCAAAAGTAGATGCAATTACATAAAACACATCATAAGAGCTATATCAAACAGAACATACATTTCATCAGACCAATTTATACATTTGGAAACCGACTAAAATGACTAAAAAAATCGACATTGTAGAGAAATATAGGGAATTTGATCCTCCCATCACAGTATAATCACATTTGAACTGATTAAACAACAGAAAGGATTGAACAGTGTACCTAGTGCTGGACTTGAGATCGCGTAGGGTTATGTGCTTCAGGATGTTCTTGCCGGGATTAGGAGCTACCGGAGCTCAATACTGAAGAAGGTTTGGAGTAAGGAGAGATAGAAGAGGTTCTCCTCAAAAAATCCTGGCAAGAGGAAACCGCCGCTTCCCGGAAGGTCCGGCGGCGTCTTCCACCGGCGTCAAAACGGAGTTTTTTCCCGACCCAGTCATTTCTCTATAAAAAAAAAATAAAAAATAAAAAAATTATAATAATAATAATTAATGTTTTATTTGCCATGTAGTAAAAATAATCTTATATATTATCACATTTTTTTTTTAATTCAATAAAAAAAAAGTACTTTTTCTGTTAAAAAACTTATTACCAATTGTAAAAAAATTAAAGAAATTATTAATTTTAATAAATATTTGAAATATAGAAAAAAAAAAAAAAAAAAAACTCATTATACAGATTTTATTGACGAAATGACCCTAAAGAATTACTTATTTGCATCCGTGGTCACCACTTAATTTTTATTGCTTTGGTGACCACTTTATTTTTTTGAACGAAAATACCTTCATCGCAAATACTTACATTTTTTCATTTCGTTATTTTTTACTTCTTTTTTCTCTCTCTTCTCTCTCTTCTCGAGACGACACGACGGCGGAACCCTAAACAAACATATTACACCGATCACGACGAAAACATGTTCTAATATCAGGTGATTGAATTCATTTATGTTCTTATTTTCATTATGTTCATTTTCAAACCCTGAATCATTAAGTTTTATTATTATTCATCTTAGTTGTTCATCTTGTCGATGATAATGTTTGCAGTTGATGATGTCCTGATTTGGTTCTGTTTCAAGAAAGATTCATTTGATTCTCAAAACAACTTTAAATATAAAATAATAAGAACTTCCAACCAAATCCAGAGGATAGGTTGAGCCACTAATGAACCTATATCTTAATTAAAAAAAAATCATTTTTTTATCTTCTTTATCATTTTTTTTCTCAACCTTTCACTTTTTTTTAAAAAAAAAATATTAAATATTTGCTTTCTTAATCTTTCACTTTCTTTTAAAAAGTATTAAAAAATATATATAAACAGATCCTGATTTATGTGGATGATAACTTCATTTATTTGGACTTATTATTAGGGGATTTGTCAAACTTCTTTATATATACTTTTAGAAACTTTATTTTATATACTTTTAGTAACTTTATGTTATCTCTTAAACCATGGATTTTCATAATTCAAATAAATTCTTACAATCTTACCTATAAGTCTTGTATGGTTGTTAAACAGGATCTCTATTTTTCTATATATAAGAGAGTGTTCTCAAGTATAAGTACAAGGTAGTAAATTGATAGTAGTATACTATGAAATCTGTTTATAATCCCTTACTGATCCTGTCGCTGGTCGTAATTACTCTCTCCACCAATGTCGGCGGTAGGCCCGTACAAAAGCCTATGCCAGCTCCGCACCATTCATCACCGCCAGTTGAGGAGAAACCACCCGTTGATGTGAAACCACCTTCCCATAAATCGCCTAAGACACCACATCCATCGCCTCCACCACCAACCACTGAGAAACCTATGCCATCACCGCCAAAAGAAGGGAAACCACCGGTTGATGCAAAACCACCTCCCTATAAATCGCCTAAGATACCACATCAATCGCCTACTCCGCCACCCACAAAGAAGCCTATGCCATCACCACCAGTTGATGTGAAACCACCTTCCCATAAATCTCCTAAGACACCACATCCATTGCCTCCACCGCCACCCACAGATAAGACTATGCCATCACCACCAGTTGATGAGAAACCACCTTCCCATAAATCTCCTAAGACACCACATTCATCGCCTCCACCGCCACCCACAGATAAGCCTATTTCATCACCTCCAGTTGATGTGAAACCACCTTCCCATAAATCTCCTAAGACGCCACTTCCACCGCCACCCACATCGTCGTCAAATCATTTGGTGAAATCGTCGCCCGTACAGAAGGCTGCACAAGCTCCGCACCATCCATCACTGCCCATACATAAGCCTAGTCCAGCTCCGCACCATCCATCACCGCTAGATGAGGGGAAATCGTGGGTTAATGTTAGAGACCCTCCTAAAAGTAATTCAAAGCATCACCACGTGATGCCGCCATCACCATCCGTTTACTAAGAGTCAACTTAGGCCGGTTAAGTTGGCACATGAGAGATCTATTTAATAGTAAATTTAGTACTTTTAATTATCTATGTATGGACATTAAGAAGGAAATATGGTTGGTTGCTGTTAAATTTTAGAAAAATAACAGAATTGAAAGTGTTTTATTATTGAAATAATTAATCTCTCCCTTAATACAAAATTTTATTATTAACTTTAAATAAAAAAATAACTATCAACTATTAAAATTAATTAATTAATTAACAATTTAATAATATACCAAATAAAGTTTTACCTTAACAAAAAACAAGTTTATCAAATTATGTTTTTCATTAGAATGTTGTCATTTTGTCCCTTTTATTGAAGTCAAATTCTTTATTCCCTAAAATTTATTTTCATATAAACTCACACCAGATGAACCATTTCATTTTCAGCCAGCCCAATTTAGTCCTTCCATTTTTTTAAGGCTACCCAATGTAGACCTTCTATTTTTTTAAGCTACTAGAGCAATGTGAACAAAATCAAACACATCCATAGTACTAGAGCATGTAAATAATGATTTGTTATAGTTTTCTTCAATGAGTAAAATAAGTCTATCATATAATGAGATATACAATAAGTAATGTAAAGAAACTTAGCAAATTAACAACATTGTCTTTGTGTCGATATAAAGTTGCAATGCATTATTAGTTTTTATTGCAAAAAGATTTAATAAATCATTATCGTCGCCACACAGCATTTTATAAAGACATGTCGAGAAAGAAACTAAAAAAGACGAATTAAACCTGATAGATATAAATGTCAAATTACCATAAGATACAAATTGAGTCCCTCGATTGATAAGGATGCCCAATAAACACTTGATTTATGCCCTTCAAAAGTTTTTAGACATGAACCATCAAATATAGCCCAGATCTTTATCGTTGTATCATGATGCATGAAGTAATAACACATTAAATTGGAGAAAAATATATCGACCAAATCTCTCTTGTGACATTTTAGAATAACTGCAAGTACCATACATTCATCTAGAAATGACAAAGGATGCATTTGGTCCGAATAGAATTGTAAGAAAGTGAAAGATAGAATAACCGCAAATATCATGCATGCCTCTAAAAAATGACAAATGGTACATTTTTTCTGAACATAATTATAAGAAAATGAATGGAGGTATTAATTTCAATAAAAATTTGAAACATAGAAAAAAGATTTTGCAAAAAGAAATAGAATTTCAACTTAGTTTAAAAAATAAATTCAGGAATGAACAGTCTAGTTAAAACTTGTATACTATCAAACTTTTTCACTTTCTTTTAACCTACATTACTTAAAACTTATCCATATAATAAAACACATTTAAGAAAGAAAACATTGTTTTATTGATATTTTCTACTTTAATTAAGTTAATATATTAAATATATATGGTCCTATGACGGACAAACAACCGATTAAACTGACTGAATCTTGTCTCATTGCCGACCGACCACTTGGTGGTAGAGTCTTAATTACACAATTTTTATAATTTAGAATAACTTGTTAAAGCTTTTTGTTTATCCAATTTAACAAATAAAAAACAAGTTAATAGATAAATATAATATTTTTCATATAATTATGATAGGATTGAACCTTATACAAAATATATAATATTTATTTAAAAAATAACTATAATATTAATCTATTATATATACAAAAATACATCTAGATTTAACAAATAATAAAAAAAAAATATTAGACTTAGGTCTAACCCCTTTTAATTTATATAATTATATATTATTATTACATATATAATTAAGTATATACATTAACAATTTTAAAATATACATATTAAAATATAAAATTAATTAAAAATAATAACAAGTAATGGTACTATAAAAATATAATATTTATTTATTTGAATAAATAAATATATTTATTTATTTTATAAATATAAATTAACTATTTTTAATATAAAATACTAAAATCGAAATTATTTAAAATTTATAAAATCTTATTATTTTAAATATATATCTCGATTAATAAACAAATATAAATTAACTCTTTTCAATGTATAATTTTATAAATTAATAAAATTAAAAAAAATATTAACTCATAATTACTTAATTTTAAATATAAAATAATAAGAACTTCCAACCAAATCCAAGGGATAGGTTGAGCCACTAGCGGACCTATAGCTTAATTTTAAGAAAAATATTTTTTTTATCTTTCTTTCTCTTTATTTTTCCTCAACCTTTAAATTTCTATAAAAAAAAAGTATTAAATTTTTGCTTTCTCAATCTTTCACTTTCTTTTAAAAAGTATTAAAATATATATATAAATAGAGCCTGATTAACGGGGTAGGTGATAAGTGATAACTTCATTTATTTGGACTTATTACTAGGTGATTTGTCAAACTTCTTCTTTATATACTTTTAGAAACTTTATGCCATCACTTAAAACATGGATTTTCATAATTCAAATAAATTCTTAAAATCTTACATATAAGTCTTGTATGGTTGTAAAATAGGATCTCTATTTTTCTCTATATAAGAAAGTGTTCTCAAGTACAAGGTAGTAAATTGATAGTAGTATACAATGAAGTCTGTTTTTAATCCCTTACTAATCCTGTCGCTGGTGGTAATTACTCTCTCTACCAATGTCTGCAGTAGGCCCGTACAAAAGCCTATGCCAGCTCCCCACCATTCATTACCGCCAGTTGAGGGAAAACCGCCAGTTGATGTGAAACCACCTTCCCATAAATCGCCTAAGACACCACATCCATCGCCTCCACCACCACCCACTGAGAAACCTATGCCATCACCGCCAAAAGAAGGGAAACCACCAGTTGATGCAAAACCACCTCCCTATAAATCGCCTAAGATACCACATCAATCGCCTCCTCCGCCACCCACAGAGAAGCCTATGCCATCACCACCAGTTGATGTGAAACCACCTTCCCATAAATCTCCTAAGACACCACATCCATCGCCTCCACCGCCACCCACAGATAAGACTATGCCATCACCACCAGTGGATGAGAAACCACCTTCCCATAAATCTCCTAAGACACCACATTCATCGCCTCCACCGCCACCCACAGATAAGCCTATTCCATCACCACCAGTTGATGTGAAACCACCTTCCCATAAATCTCCTAAGACGCCACATTCACCGCCATCCACATCGTCGTCAAATCATTTGGTGAAACCGTCGCCCGTACAGAAGCCTGCACAAGCTCCGCACCATCCATCGACGCCCATACATAAGCCTAGTCCAGCTCCGCACCATCCATCACCGCTAGATGAGGGGAAATCGTGGGTTAATGTTAGAGACCCTCCTATAAGTAATCCAAAGCATCACCACGTGATGCCGCCATCACCATCCGTTTACTAAGTGTCAACTTAGGCTGGTTAAGTTGGCACATGAGAGATCTATTTAATAGTAAATTTAGTACTTTAATTATCTATGTATGGAACATTAAGAAGGAAATATGGTTGGTTGATGTTAAATTTTAAAAAAAATAATTGAATTGAAAGAGTTTTATTATTGAAATAATTACATCTCTCCCTTAATACAAAATTTTATTATTAACTTTAAATAAAAAAATAACTATCAACTATTATAATTAATTAAATAATTAATAATTTAATAATATACAAAATAAAGTTTTACCTTGACAAAAACAAGTTTATGAAATTATGATTTTCAAATGTTGTCATTTTGTCCCTAAAATTTATTTTCATATAAACTCACACCAGATGAACCATTTCATTTTCAACAAGCCCAATTTAGTCTTCCATTTCTTTAAGGCTACCCAATGTAGACCTTCCATTTTTTTTAAGCTACTCAATATTAGACATTCCAATCTCAATTTATCAAAACCCAATTAATCCAAATTTCCCAAGTTTAATTAGCTCAAAACCACCCTAATTATCAATTCAAATTTTATCCTTATGTCTTGTTTTGAATTTGGAATTAACAGTTGGTTTAGGGATTTGTTTAAAATATGTTTGTTATAAAAGAAAATAGTTTTATTTTTTTAACTTATGAGTTTTTAGTGTTATCTAATCTCAAACATTTTGATAACATAGGAAAACACTTTTTATGAATGGGATTTAATCCGAAATATTTTGATATCTTTAAAAAATTATTTCACATTAACTAACTTAATGAGTTAATTAATCTATTATTAGTCGGTGAAGGACTTTCTTAAAACTAGTTTGTTTTCCATCAACAAAAATTAAGGATATGTTAGGCTTTTCAAAATAATGTCTCACTTCTCCACTAAACCCCAAAATTAATTATTTTTTAATAATTTAAAAAAACTTTCAAGATAATTAAAAATCTTTAAAAATAATTATTTATTTTAAAAGAAAATTCCTAAAATGCAAACAAATTGAAATTTTTAAACCTCGAGCTTTTCTGCAAAGATTTTAAACAAAAAGGTTTTTTCGTGTTTACAATATTAGATTATCTATATACATAAAATGAACAAAAACAAACATATCCAGTAGTACTAGAGTAGGTAAATAATGATTTGTTATAGTTTTCTTCAATGAGTAAAATAAGTCCATTGGGATATACAATAAGTAATGTAAAAAACCTAGCAAATTATAGCATTTACTTTGTGTCGATGTAAAGTTGCAATGCATTATTAGTTTTTATTGCCAAATGATTTAATAAATCATTATCGTCGCCACACAACATTTTATAAAGACATGTCTGGAAAGAAGCCAAAAAAGACAGATTAAACCTGGTAGGTATAACATGTCAAATTACCATAAGATACAAATTGAATCCCTCGATTTATAAGGATGCCCAATAAACACTTGATTTATGCCCTTCAAAAGTTTTTAGACATGAACCATCAAATATAGCCCAGATCTTTATCGTTATATCATGATGCATTCAATAATAACACATTAAACTGGAGAAAAATCTACCGACGAAATCTCTCTTGTGACATTTTAGAATAATTGCATTTACTAGACATGCATCAAGAAATGACAAATGATGCATTTGATCCGAATAGAATTATAAGAAAGTGAAAGGTAGAATAACCGCAAATATTATACATGCCTCTAGAAAATGACAAATGTGTATTTTTTCTAAACATAATTATAATAAAATGAAAGGAGGTATTAATTTCAATAAATATTTTAAACATAGAAAAAAAAATTCCAAAAAGAAATAGAATTTCAACTAAGTTTAAAAAACAAATTCATGAATGAACAGTTTAGTTAAAACTAGTATACTATCAAACTTTTTCACTTTCTTTTAACTAACGTTACTTAAAACTTATCCATATAATCAAAACACATCTAAAAAAGAAAACTATATTTTATTGATATTTTCTACTTTAATTAAGTTAATATATTAAATATATATTAATTAAACGATTATTATAATTTAGGATAACTTGTTAAACCTTTTTTTTATCCAATTTAACAAATCAAAATCAAGTTAATAGATAAATATAATATTTTTCATATAATTATGAAAGGATTGAACCTTATACAAAATATACAATATTTATTAAAAAAAAATAACTATAATATTAATCTATTATATATTTATAAAAATACATATAGATTTAACAAATAATAAAAAAAAATATTGGACTTAAGTCTAACCCCTATTAATTTATATAATTATATATTATTGTTATATATATAATTAAGTATATAAATTAACAATTTTAAAATATATATATTAAAATATAAAATTAATTAAAAAATAATTACAAGTAATGGTACAATACAAATATTATATTTATTTATTTGAATAAATAAATATATTTATTTTATAAATATAAATTAACTCTTTTTAATGTAAAAGACTAAAATCGAAATTATTTATAATTTATAAAATTTTATTATTTTAAATATATATTTCGATTAATTTAAAAATATAAATTTACAAATATAAATTAACTATTTTCAAAGTATAAATTAATAAAACAAAATAAAATTATTAACTCGTAATTATTAAATTTTAAATATAAAATAATAAGAACTTCCAACAAAATCTAGAGGATAGGTTGAACCAAGACCTATAGCTTAATTAAAAAAAAAAAGCATTTTTTTTTATCTTCCTTTACATTTTTTTTCTCAACCTTTCACTTTCTTTAAAAAAAAAAGTATTAAATATTTGCTTTCTTAATCTTTCACTTTCTTTTAAAAAGTATTAAAATATATATATATAAATAGATCCTGATTTACAGTGGATGATAACTTCATTTATTTGGAGGATTTGTCAAACTTCTTTATATACTTATAGAAACTTTATTTTATATACTTTTAGTAACTTTATGTTATCACTTAAATCATGAATTTTTATAATTCAAACAAATTCTTAAATTCTTACATATAAGTCTTGTATGGTTTTAAAATAGGATCTCTATTTTTCTCTATATAAGAGAGTGTTCTCAAGTACAAGGTATTAAATTGATAGTAATATACCATGAAATCTTTTTATAATCCCTTACTGATCCTGTCACTGGTCGTAATTACTCTCTCCACCGATGTCATCGGTAGGCCCGTACAAAAGCCTATGCCAGCTCCGCACCATTCATCACCGCCAGTTGAGGGGAAACCGCCAGTTGATGTGAAACCACCTTCCCATAAATCGCCTAAGACACCACATCCATCGCCTCCACCACCACCCACTGAGAAACCTATGCCATCACCGCCAAAAGAAGGGAAACCACCAGTTGATGCAAAACCACCTCCCTATAAATCGCCTAAGATACCACATCAATCGCCTCCTCCGCCACCCACAGAGAAGCTTATGCCATCACCACCAGTTGATGTGAAACCACCTTCCCATAAATCTCCTAAGACACCACATCCATCGCCTCCACCGCCACCCACAGATAAGACTATGCCATCACCACCAGTGGATGAGAAACCACCTTCCCATAAATCTCCTAAGACACCACATTCATCGCCTCCACCGCCACCCACAGATAAGCCTATTCCATCACCACCAGTTGATGTGAAACCACATTCCCATAAATCTCCTAAGACGCCACATTCACCGCCACCCACATCGTCGTCAAATCATTGGGTGAAACCGTCGCCCATACAGAAGCCTGCACAAGCTCCGCACCATCCATCGACGCCCATACATAAGCCTAGTCCAGCTCCGCACCATCCATCACCGCTAGATGAGGGGAAATCGTGGGTTAATGTTAGAGACCCTCCTATAAGTAAACCAAAGCATCACCACGTGATGCCGCCATCACCATCCGTTTACTAAGTATCAACTTAGGCTGGTTAAGTTGGCACATGAGAGATCTATTTAATAGTAAATTTAGTACTTTAATTATCTATGTATGGAACATTAAGAAGGAAATATGGTTGGTTGATGTTAAATTTTAAAAAAATAATTGAATTGAAAGAGTTTTATTATTGAAATAATTGCATCTCTCCCTTAATACAAAATTTTATTATTAACTTTAAATAAAAAAATAACTATCAACTATTATAATTAATTAATTAATTAACAATTTAATAATATACAAAATAAAGTTTTACCTTGACAAAAACAAGTTTATGAAATTATGATTTTCATTATAATGTTGTCATTTTGTCCCTAAAATTTATTTTCATATAAACTCACACCAGATGAACCAATTCATTTTCAACAAGCCCAATTTAGTCTTCCATTTTTTTAAGCTACTCAATATTACACATTCCAATCTCAATTTATCAAAACCCAATTAATCCAAATTTCCCAAGTTTAATTAGCTCAAAACCACCCTAATTATCAATTCAAATTTTATCCTTATATCTTGTTTTGAATTTGGAATTAACAGTTGGTTTAGGGATTTGTTTAAAATATGTTTGTTATTAAAGAAAATAGTTTTATTTTTTTAACTTAAGAGTTTTTAGTGTTATCTAATCTCAAACATTTTGATAACATAGGAAAACACTTTTTATGAATGGGATTTAATCCGAAATATTTTGATATCTTTAAAAAATTATTTCACATTAACTAACTTAATGAGTTAACTAATCTATTAGTAGTTGGTGAAGGACTTTCTTAAAACTAGTTTGTTTTCCCTCAACAAAAATTAAGAGTATGTTAGGCTCTATGAATAATGTCTCACTTCTCTACTAAATCCCAAAATTAATTATTTTTGATTAATTTTAAAAATCTGTCAATATAATTAAAAAATTTTAAAAATAATTTTTTTATTTTAAAAGAAAATTCCTAAAGTGCAAATCGGTTGAAATTCTTAAATCTCGAACTTTTCTGTAAAGCTTTTATACAAAGGTTTACAATATTAGATTATCTATATACATAAAATGAACAAAATCAAACACATCCATAGTAATAGAGCAGGTAAATAATTATTTGTTATAGTTTTCTCCAATGAGTAAAATAAGTCAATCATATAATGGGATATACAATAAGTAATGTAAAGAAACCTAGCAAATTAACGGCATTGTCTTTGTGTCGATGTAAAGTTGCAATGCATTATTAGTTTTTATTGTCAAAAGATTTAATAAATCATAATCGTCGTCACACAACATTTTATAAAGACATGTCGGGAAAGAACCCAAAAACGGATTAAACCTGATATATATAACATGTTATATTACCATAAGATACAAATTGAGTCCCTCGATTGATAAGGATGCCCAATAAAAACTTGAGTTATGCCCTTCAAAAAATTTTAGACATGAACCATCAAATATAGCCCAAATCTTTATTGTTATATCAAGATCCATGCAGTAATAACACATTAAACTGGAGAAAAATCTACAGGCCAAATCTTTCTTTGACATTTTAATATAACTGCAAGTACTAGACATGCATCTAGAAATGACAAAAATGACAAATCTCTCTTTGACATTTTAGAATAACTGCAAGTACCAGACATGCATCTAGAAATGACAAAAATGCATTTGGTCCAAATAGAATTGTAAAAAAGTGAAAGGTAGAATAACCACAAATATCATACCTGCCTCTAGAAAATGACAAATGGTGCATTTTTTATAAACATAATTATAAGAAAATGAAAGAGGTATTAATTTCAATAAATATTTGAAACATAAAAAAGAGATTTTCTTTCATGAATGAACAGTTTAGTTAAAACTAGTATACTATCAAACTTTTTCACTTTCTTCTAATCTACATTATTTAAAACTTATCCATATAATCAAAACACATTTAAAAAAGAAAACCATGTTTTATTGATATTTTCTACTTTAATTAAGTTAATATATTAAATATATATTAATTACACGATTATTATAATTTAGAATAACTTGTTAAAGCTTTTTGTTTATCCAATTTAACAAATCAAAATCAAGTTTTTCATATAATTATGAAAGGATTAAACCTTATACAAAATATACAATATTTATGTAAAAAATAACTATAATATTAATCTATTATATATTTACAAAAATACATATAGATTTAACAAATAATAAAAAAAAAATATTGGACTTAAGTCTAACCTCTATTAATTTATATAATTATATATTATTATTATATATATAATTAAGTATATACATTAACAATTTTAAAATATATATATTAAAAAATAATTACAAGTAATGGTGCTATAAAAATATTATATTTATTTATTTTATAAATATAAATTAAATCTTTTTAATGTAAAATACTAAAATCAAAATTATTTATAATTTATAAAATTTTATTATTTTAAATATATATTTCGATTAATTTACAAATATAAATTAACACTTCTCAATATATAAGCGTATAAATTAATAAAATTTAAAAAAAAAATATTAACTCATAATTACTTAATTTTAAATACAAAATAAGAAGAACTTCCAACAAAATCCAAGTACTGGGTTGAGACACTAATGGACCTATAGCTTAATTAAAAAATAGTATTTTTTATCTTTCTTTCCCACCTTTCTTTTTTCTTAACAATTCACTTTCCTCAAAAAAAAAATATTAAATTTTTGCTTTCTTAATCTTTCATTTTCATTTAAAAAGTATTAAAAATATATATATATATATATATATATATATATAAATAGAGCCTGATTTACGGGTTAATGATAACTTCACTTATTTGGACTTATTATTAGGTGATTTGTCAAACTTCTTTATATACTTTTTAGAAATTTTATGTCATCAACTATGGATTTTCATAATTTAAACAAATAAATTTTACATATAAGTCTTGTATGGTTGTAAAATAAGATCTCTATTTTTCTTTATATAAGAGAGTGTTCTCAAATACAATGTACTAAATTGATAGTAGTATACCATGAAGTCGGTTTATAATTATTTACTTGTCCTATCGTTGGTTGTCCTATCGTTGGTGATAATTTTTCTCTCCACCAATGTCGGCGGTAGGCCCGTACAAAAGTCTATGCCAGCTCCGCACCATTCATCACCGCCAGTTGAGGGAAAACCATCGGTTGATGTGAAATCACATTCGCATAAATCGCCTAAGACATCACATCCATCGCCTCCACCACCACCCACTGAGAAACATATGCCATCACCGCCAGAAAGAAGGGAAACAACAGTTGATGTGAAACCACCTCCCCATAAATCGCCTAAGACACCACATCTATCGCCTCCTCCGCCACCCACAGAGAAGCATATGCCATCACCACCAGTTGGTGTGAAACCACCTTCCCATAAATTGCCTAAGAAATCACAGCCATCGCCTTCACCGCCACCCACAGATAAGACTATGCAATCACCACCAGTTGATGTGAAACCACCTTCCCATAAATCGCCTAAGACACCACATTCATCGCCTCCACCGCCACCAACAGATAAGCCTACGCCATCACCACCAGTTGATGTGAAACCACCTTCCCATAAATCGCCTAAGACGCCACATCCACCGCCACCCGCATCGTCGTCATATCATTTGGTAAACCGTCTCCCGTACAGAAGCCTGCACAAGCTCCGCACCATCCATCGACGCCCATACATAAGCCTAGTCCAGCTCCGCACCATCCATCACCGCTAGATGAGAGGAAATCGTGGGTTAATGTTAGAGACCCTCCTAAAAGTAATTCAAAGCATCACCACGTGATGCCATCACCATCCATTTACTAAGAGTCAACTTAGGCTGGTTAAGTTGGCACATGAGAGATTTATTTAATAGTAAATTTAGTACTTTAATTATCTATGTATGGAACATTAAGAAGGAAATATTAAGAAGGAAATATGGTTGGTTGCTGTTAAATTTTAGAAAAATAACAAAATTGAAAGTGTTTTATTATTGAAATAATTACATATCTCCCTTAATACAAAATTTTATTATTAACTTTAAATAAAAAAAATAACTTATCAACTATTAAAATTAATTAATTAATTAACAATTTAATAATATACAAAATAAAGTTTTACCTCGACAAAAACAAGTTGATAAAATATCAATTATGATTTTCATTATAATGTTGTTCTTTTGTCCCCTTTTAATGAAGTCGAATTCTTTATTCCCTAAAATTTATTTTCAAATAAACTCACACTAGATGAGCCATTTCATTTTCAGCAAGTCCAATTTAGTCCTTCCATTTTTTTTTAAGGCGACCCAATGTAGACCTTCTATATTTTTTAAGCTACTCAATATTAGACATTCCAATCTTAATTTATCAAAACCCACCTAATCCAAATTCCCAAGCTTAATTAGCTCAAAACTACCCTAACGACCCTAATGATCAATTCAAATTTTATCCTTATATTTTGTTTTGAATTTAGAATCAACAGTTGGTTTAGGGATTTGTTTAAAATATGTTTGCTATTAAATAAAATAGTTTTATTCTTCTAACTTAAGAGTTCTTAGTGGAATATGATCTTAAATATTTTGATAACTTAGGCAAAACTCTTTTTATGAGTTTCTAATGGGATTCAATCAAAACATTTTTATATCTTAAAAAAATTATTTCACATAAACTAACTTAATGAGTTAATTAATCTATTATTAATTGGTGAAAGATTTTTTTTTTAAAACTAATATGTTTTCAAGCAATAGAGTTTAAGAGTATGTTAGATTCTTCAAATAATGACTAGAATTGTATTAAGTTCCAACTCAAAATAATGTCTCAAAACTTCCTATTTATCAAAAGTAGTCTAATCAATCCACAAATTTACAACAATATCACTACCGCTAATTCCTATCATCTCGATTATTTGTCGACTGCTAATATCCATACCTATATTAAACATCATTAAAGTAAAAAATAAAAACCAATTAGTAAAAATAAATAAGGTCAAAATGTTGTATAAACATTATTTGTAATACTCAACTTTATTAATACAAACTTTAACATTTTTTAAAATAAAATTATATATTCCAATTGGGATGTACACAATTAAACTTTATATTCATTTAAGGAACCTTATAAATCTAAATTTTCATAACAGACAAAAGAAAATATTTCTAAAAGATGTGATATTTCAATTAATTTTCTAATTTTTTAAATTTAATTAATTTTAAAAAATTTAGACTAAAACATATTATGATATTATATAATCCCATTATACAATGATGGATATGCGTGCAGATGATCGGATCTGTAAGAATCGACACGTGTCCAGCAAATATTAACGGATGCAAACCTATTTATATTCCCCTCTTTATTCTTCTTTTCTGTTCCGCCCCTATCTCTCTCTCTCCTCTTTCATCTTCATTATTCATCTCTCTCTACCATTCGCCTATTTGATTCCTTCTCTTCCCAACCCATCTAGAGCTCCTCTTACTTCTCAAATTTAAACTTTTTCGATTTACCCTTTTCATTCTATAACCAATCGAATCCGATCTTCTTCAATATTAAATCCCGGGTTTGATTCGAACTGAGGGTAGGGAGAGATCTACATGGCGACTTCTTCGACGAGCACTGTCTACATCCAGGTGATTGAGGATGTGATCAGCAAGGTTCGAGAAGAGTTCATTAGCAACGGAGGTCCTGGTGATAGTGTCCTCAACGAACTTCAAGGAGTTAGTGTTTCAATCTCTTTTCATCGTTTTACTATTTTTCATTGGATTTGATGCTTGTTTTAGCTTAAATTTAAGATTTTGATCTGATCGGTTTTAGGGTTTTACTATTGATGTATCTCTCATATTTCTGTCTTAACTATGTGGATAATAGATTTGGGAAATGAAAATGATGCAAGTTGGAGCAATACTGGGTCCTATAGATAGGTCTGCTGTGCAGAAATCAGCACCTGGACCTGCAATCACACCAGTTCATGATCTTAATGTTCCATATGAGGGGAATGATGAATATGAAACACCCACAACTGATTTACTTTTTCCACCAGTGAGTTTAACCCTAATTTTCTTTTGTGATTGTATTTCTAGAAGATGACTTTAAACTCTCCAATATTCTATAACATCATTGCAGACACCAATGCAAACGCCTTTGCCAGGAACTGCTCAAACACCATTACCTGGAATTGTCCAAACGCCTCTACCTGGAACAGCTGACAGCTCATTGTTCAGCATTCCTGGTGGTGGTACTCCCATATCCCCTAGTGACTATCATTCTGTTAATGAAAATGGTGGTGTATCTGAGATGAAACCTGGGAGGCCTAGCCTATTCATGGTAAATGTTCTACTGTTTGTTGGTACATAGTTTTGGGCATGTTCGTATTCTTTCTCTTTCACCCTCTTCTCATTTCTCTCTTTACTGTATTATGATATGGAATCTTCATTTGTACCTGACTTTTATCTCATCTGGTTATCAGTTGATGTTAACATGTGTTATTGTTTTGCAGCAACATCCTTCTCCCTGGATGAACCAAAGGTCCCCTTTAGGTGTCGACGTAAACATTGGTACATATCAGCTTTATCCAGTGTAAACATTGATTTACTATTACTTATGGAAATGACTGATCAAGTTAATTGTTACAGCATATGCAGAAGGACGGGAAGATTTGGAGAGGGGCTTGTCCAATAGGCCCATGACCCAGGTCAGATATATCTCCTCTTAGTTGCATAATAATGTGGAAGCTACTTTAGTGGCATTCTTTTCAACTATATTCAAATGCTAAGAATTTCTTTATCTATACTCTTGTTATTTTCCATTACTTATATGGTCGTTTTGGTGAAACAACCCCCTCTTCCTTGATTTCTATCTTTTTTTCTTAGTTTGGATTATGTTAATCTAATAATTTGGATGATAGTTTTCCTATTCTTTTGTATTCTTAGGCCCCATTCGAACTTGGGTTTTGGATAAAAGAATGGGTTATTTTCAAATACCTTGTTCGGGTAGGTTATTGAAAAATGGTTATTTTGTAAAAAAAAACAGTTGTGGTATAAATATATAATGAAGAAAGATATATAATTATATATATATTTAAGAAATAGACGGTAATTGTTATTTTGGTTGATGATTTGAATGATGGGATGGATGATTGGATAGAGGGTTAAACACATATAACTCAAACCGAACAAGGCCTTTTTATATGTAAAGATAATATTATCTCTATTATGACCCACACGGTGTTCTAAATGGCGAGAGTCGGTGGTGGGGCTTTCAGTGACCGCCTCGGCAAGGCAGTTGAATTTATTCCCCCTACTTTTATACATAAATATATATTTTCATGCATGTAATTACAATAAATGATATGTAAAAGTTATACAAGGTACAAATAAATATATAAATGCAATTAACAATATAATTTATAAAGTCCGTTACCATTTTAATACTGAAAAGGTAATATCAATACTTTTACCTTTTAACAATAGTCTACATTTATATTCAAAGATTCAATATCCATGCGACTTTAACTTCTGAGTTCTTAAGAAAGGGCTTCTTAGGGCCATTAAACATAGAGACCGAGATGATTTCACTAAGAATACAGATTGAAATAGGGGTGATGGCAGTGGGAGGTTGTGCAACTGCAACCCTTCCTTGGTCTAAAACTAAATTAAAAAATCTGATCATTCTTTTTAGCTGTCTTATTTTCCTTTTCTTTTTCTTTTTTTCCGGAAACCTTTTTAGCTGTTTCATACTTAAAACATCTATTTTGTCCATGGTTAATGGCATAATGTGCATATGGCTAAAGAGTACGTTAACCAATAGGAAGAAAGGACAAAAGAGTCCTTAAAGTTTGACTATATGTGAAAACAAGCCCTGAAAAGGTACACTGTAATCCATTTTTTTTAAATGGTACAAATATGCCCATCGGTTATCAACTTTCTTCTTGTAACAGTCTTTGTTTTATAATTTTTGTTGAACACCATTTGATCTTCAAAACACACATATAGATGTTGAGATGACTAGAATAAATCCTCGAATATAATACAAAAGCGGTTATAATGTAAGTATATTTGGGATTTGTATTAGCCATCTCTTTTATTATGTGTGCATTTTGGGTTGACGTGGCACTATTTAATAAAAATCTTTAAATGGAGATTATTTGGTGAAGATGACTATTTAGTATATTGTTATATGTACCATCTGTATAATATTTAGGTTAATTTGTACATTTTCAAGATTAGGGGCTTATTTACACACCTTTCGTCAAAGTTTAGGAGCTCTTTTGTCCTTTACTATTTGCCATACATAGATAATTGTTTGATTTGTTGCATAAGTTAAAACCACACATTAAGTGACCAACCAACAAATTGATAATTTAATTGAGTCATGGGATTGCAAAGAATGCTTGTAGAAGTGCAGTTTTATGTGAACAAATGGTACTTGAGAACATATGTGACAAACAAAAAACATACTCTAGCATACATGCTTAACAAGCGATTAGATAGGACTGAGTCATCCACCATAATGAAATGAGGAAATTGCATTGAAGGTTCGAAAAGGGAATAAGGGAGTTATTAGAACAACTCTATGTCATTTAAGCCAAATATCGAAGCCTGTTATTTGTCATTTTCTCATGGTGCTGAATCAGGCGTGAGTTGCATGCTTTCTTTGCATATTAACTCCCAAAGTCTTGGTGTTCAATTCATTTAAAGTCTGAAGTTACCAGTCTTGTCAAACTAAGAACATCAATTTCCTATATTCTTGCTAAAAATAATCTGTATTCCATCAATAAGACATGAAAAACTATTAGCTGAAAAAAAACGGAAAAGAAAACATTAGTTTGTGTTTGGTTGGGAAGAAAAGCTAAGAGAAATAAGATTTATTCTAAAGTTGCTTATGTATGTCATCACAGTTGGTATTTTAGGGTGCCAGTCATCTTTGCAGGAAGGAGAATAAGGATTAATGATAACAACTACATTCGCTTTTGTTTTCAACATTGATTCTCCATCTTGCTGGTATAAGTGTGTACCAAAAAATATATGTTCTCTTTTTGGAAAATTTAAACTTGCATAAATTGAAGTGTGGGGAAGATTGTGAGTTCAATAGTAAAACAAGCATCCAAATGTTGTATAAAAGAAAAATGAGAAGAGGACAGTTAAGAAAGCTACAAAGGATGGAAGCTTCAAACACTAAAAGAACACACTCAAGAAAAAACCGATAGATCATGATTTCTTAAAATATTATCTTGTTGTCGATTGCGAATTTCATATTTTTGGGTCCTTGAATTTCCCTTCAAATTTGATCTCTTGAACCTGCTACTTTCCCAAGAGATAATTTCAATTAGCTTTCATGAAGATGCCACGATAACTTATAAATAACACTCTTGTCCAAACTAATGTTGAAAATTCCAGGATTTCCTCGCTGCGAATGCTGGAAAGCGTAAACGGGATGATTTAGCTTCTAAGTATCGTGGTGGTGGATACATACCACAACAAGATGGAGCTGGAGATTCTATCTTAGATGATCCTAAGGTTTATTCATTTTTGTTGTAGTATCTCACTTTTTTTTGCTTTCATGTTATTTGATGTCAAATGAGTAAATAACTACCACTAGCTTCTTAGAAAAAGGTCTTATGCCATATGCTGTTAGTGAATTAAACTGAAGTGTACTACTTAATCGTATTATATTAGAAAATTATTCTGTAGTAAAATTCAGGATTAAGATAAATTACTGGTTCATGCCAGGATTCTAATTAGTCATATACTATGATTACATTGGGATGTTATTATGCCTAGTGTGCTAGCTAGTTTATATTAGTATTGTTCTATTTCATATTTTAAATAAATACACATAAAGAATGTTCTAATTTGTTCATTTTGATTGTCATTGTGTCTGCTTACCATTTTCTTTCTTTGTTCTTTTCCAAATAATTTATCTACTGTGCATTACTAAGCTATGTCATATGGATATATGATCGAAAGATCTTATTGCTTTCAAGCTGACTTTATTTTCAAATCAATTGTTAAGGGATGCTAAAGTATGCAATAGTTCAGAAGATTTAACTGTATTCAATTTTCTGGTCAAATTGGGATTAGAATTGAGTATCAGCCACTGACTTTTCTTGGTAGAAATCAAACAGACACTTGGTCTCTTTGTCTAGTAATAGTCAATTTTTAATCATTTGGTGACTAATATATGATCAAGTGAGACAATTATTTAGCTTAGAGCTTTCTGCTGAAGAAGGAAGAAGAAGATAGGATCCTGATTATTCAAGATTAATCAAATCATTGATATATTTTAATATGAAAAGAAAACATGAGATGCCAAATCAATTGTTCACTAAGATTTTGAATAGTGATTACTAAGTTGATTCCATTTTGTCTTTCTTTTTCTATGCAGTCCCATGTATATTATATTAATTCTCCATGGATTTCAAACATGAACTCTAATTTATGGCGGCCTTTTTTAGATATTATGAATCCATCTGTTCAAAATGTAAAAATTTGCACCAATATTGTCTCAAAGCTATATCAATAGAACCAAGTCACTATTATTTCCTTGTCCTCATGTATGTTAAACTTATGTAAACAATCCAACTTGGCAAGTTTAATCGAGAAAGGATGGTTGAAACAAAATTATGGAAAAGAGACGCAACAAAGAAGTTCCTCAAGTCACAAATGAAGTTTCAAGTTATATTGACAACTAGATTTTGATAGTTCTCAATGGCTGCTTTTAGGCATGTAAAGATAAATCAACTCAATATCACATTGGAAACCTTGAGATATTGACCAAAGGGGTAAAGTTGTTTCCAAAGATTCCTCAACTAGATGGGCCAATTCCTGATCCCTATGATGATATGCTCTCTACACCCAATGTAAGTGATATTTCATCATTTCAAGAATTGTTTGATGGTTCACTTCAAGTAAACAACCATGTTCTTTCTACTTGAAGATATACAACTATCAAGGAACTGTCAGTGAGGACTACAACATAGTCAATACACCAGCTCCCCATGGTAAGCATCTGACCACTTAACTTATGCACTAGATTCAGGCATTGTTTGGTGTAGAAGTTTGTGGTGATGAAAGTGTTATTTATTGCCATTTTGATTGGGTTTGATTTTAGGTGATTTTTCTGGTCTTTTTTTGTAGCATGTGGTGAAGGGAACTCATTTGGAAACATTTATAGTTTTGTTTTTGTATCTGGATCCATATGTAAAATGCGACCAATAACTTTTTGAATCTTCTAGCTAGTTTCCAAAGGTATCTATCTGTACCGGATCCAAGATACAAAAAAAAATAAGTAAAAATCTTATCTGTTTTCTTCTTTATCAGTTTTCTTGTTTTATTCTTTTCTCTATGTGCTGAAATGTTGTCCTTGTCATTCAAATCAACACATTTTCCATTGACAATCTGGTCACCTACTACTAAACAACCATTTATCTCTAATTTCCTTCCAACTATTTTTTCCACCATATCATTTATGATCATTAGATCACATGAAAGTTATCATTAACTACTCTTGAGCTCTACATAATATCATCTATGCCAGAAAATGAGAAGTAAGTTTCATTTTCTTTTCTTTTTTTTTCAAGTGAGGTTAACTTGTAAAAAGTTTAGAAAACCTAATACAACTGACAAGTAATGGCTTCTGGGTTAGACAAGCAGATTCATAGAAAATGCCAACAAAACCATTGCGCATATTTAGGGTAGGAAACTGGATCTTTGTGAGTTTGTCTTAGTTTCTAGTTCTAATATTTATCTTTCCTCTTCAGATCAAGCGCCTACTCCTGCTGTAATCACTCAAAATGATGTTGAAGATGTTGACGATGATGATGAACCCTTGAATGAGAATGACGATGATGATGATTTGGATGACGTTGATCAAGGAGAAGATGTTAATACACAACACTTAGTTTTGGCTCAGTTTGAAAAGGTAATCTATGAGACGTTTAGGGTTTTCACTCTTCTGGACCCATTTAGAAACACTTTTTGAGTCTGGATCCAGGTCTGGATTCTAATAAAAAATCGTCGATAAATTTCTTTAAAATCAATTTTCTTTGTAAGCCACATACATGGGTAGCTCAAGTGGAAGAGTCTTGCCTATGAGACAAATGCTCGATTCCCACTAAACCCTGATTTTATAAAACAAGAATATATCAATTTCGATGAGTTATTTTTTTTTAGGAACTTGTTTGATACAATTCAATTGCTATTGGTTAGGTTACACGAACAAAGAGCAGGTGGAAATGCACTCTCAAGGATGGCATCATGCACTTGAATAACAAGGATGTTCTCTTCAACAGGGTAAATGATGATGATGATTCATATACATGATAGTAGTATCAGCTCCTTCATTTATGTTTCTCCTTTTTTTTCTTTTTACTGTGCAGGCAAATGGAGAGTTCGAATTCTGAATTCGTTTTGGAAGAATTTTGGCAGCATGTTGCAGATGCTGTTGGGTGTTTGTGGTTTCCTTGTTTTGGTTTTCAGAGAGTTTGTGCGTTCGTTAATAGTTGGGTCTCGGGTTGTATAGAACAAACAGAAACAAGGTTTCATCGACTTGGTAGTAACAGTAATAGTAGAGTGTATGTATGTTATCCGGAAATCTGTCTATTGTTAAGAATTTATTTATAGCAGTTATCACTCTACTCAGTCCCACTATTGAGCACCTTATAGTGTTCATCACTTCTTGTACCTTTATGAGAACAATTGAATTTTATGAATCTAAATTCAAAACAAAAATGAAAATCAGTCTTGTCTATTTACAGCTACTACTCTTCTTCCATTAGGTCAATACTTAAAATTGTTTCCCCTTTGAGATTGTTTGATCTTTGGGATTTTTCGGGGTTTTATTTGATAAAAAGTATTTCATTTGACTTTTGGGGGTGGTTTTATTTGATTAAAACGATTTTTTGTGTAAATCAAACTTGAAATTATTAGTCTATTAGATAACTCTCTTTACACTTTAACCACTCTAGTTTATAGGCAAGAAAGATAGGTTAGATTTTGAATCTTTTTCAAAAAAAAAAATTAGATGGTAAAAAAAAAAACTAGCATAAACCGAAAATGTTTAAGGTGTAAATAATCAGCATAGAAATAGATCATTTAAAAAAAAAAATTACAACCTCAAAACACCAAATCCATGATGCTACAACAAAAACACAAATCATAACATTTATTACTCTCAAACATCATTTTTGTGTTTAATATGCTCATCATCAATTTGTTTGGAGTATTCTTCCTTGAGTTTCTTCCTCATTATCCATTAATGTGCAATAAAATTGAGAAATAACTAGCCTAATTGAAGAAGTTTTTGTTGTAAAAGTCGGGTTTTGAAATAGTATTAAACTTTATAATTCACTTAGGGTATGTGAGGAATGAAATTGAAATTAAATTTATAAGAATTGAATTACAATTCATTTCTAAGTTTGATAAAACTATAAGAATGTAATTCAATTCTGCTTGAAAAAAAAAATATAATAAAAATATTTTAATATATATTATCTATTTTATTAAAATGTCGATTTGACATAACCATTTAGGATAGTTCAAGTGTTAAAAAAATTTATAAATTTTAATTTTTATTATAAAATATCGGTTTAACATGTCAGCATCATAAATTTAAAAAATATATATATCGGTTCGATATTTTAACTTTCTAAATTTAAAAACAAAATATTAGTTCAATTGGATAACTTCTTAAATTAATAAATATATATATATATATATATATATATATATATATATATAAATTTAAAATGTTAACTTATTAAATTAAAAAAAAAAAATCATCAGTTTTATATTTTAATATTTTAAATTAAAAAAAAAATAAAATATATATATTGAAAACTTTAATCATATTTTAAATGATAAAATAAAATTTATTTTTTTTAAAAAAACATTAAAAAAATTAGAATTACATTTTCGAACTAAAAAAATTGAAATTGAGAACTACAAAATTATACTAGATTAAATTTCATTATAATTCTAATTTCAAGCTTAAATGTTAATATTAAATTGCGTACCAAACTTAAGAATTAAAATTCGACTTTAATTATAATATCAATTTTAGGTTGAAAAACACTCTTATAACTATGAGCATTTGTGGAAATAAGAATGGGCAAACCGAATAATTCACAACTTTGTCATTATGTGCATTTTGGAGAGTTTGATCTTAATACATTTGCGACCCTCTTAAACTTTCTCTATCTGAGAGTCAGAGCATCCATAATTAGGCTTGTGGTGTTATTGTCTAATTATCCCATAAAAGCAACGGTAAGTCAGATCTTCTGCTATTGAATTCTTTATTCCCTGTTTTGTGTTATTGTCTAATTATCCCATAAAAGCAACGGTAAGTCAGATCTTCTGCAATTCTTTATTCCCTGTTTTGGACCAACGCAGCATTATTATTTTATTATTAAATTAAATTTTGTGTTGAAATGAAAAGAGACCGAACACTGATATAATTATGGGTCCATATTCATGTCAAATCAAGTTTGAAAAACACTTCATCACAAATGAAAGAAAGAAGTATTTCATATCAAGAAGCACTATTGAGTGAAATATATAATGTCTTTAATTTAGATGTAAATCCACTTACTCATTCATATAAAAAAAATTAAAACCTACAAAACAATATAAAATAAAATATATTAATTATTTTACTGACTATATAATATATAAATTATTTGTGATATATTTAAATTAATTTGTATGAATTATTTTATAATTTATATAATTATATATTATATATATAAGCATATTTAAAAAAAAAATATGTAAGATATTTATATAAATTTGTAAAACAAAATATTTTAAAATTTATTTCTAAGATATTTAAATGAATTTATTTTAATTATTTTATATTTTATATAATTATATATTAAATATTTATATATATAACAAGTTCAAAAATTTCTATAATATATTTAAATGCATTTATAAAGCAAAATATTTTAAAATTTATTTATAAGGTATTTAAAAAAATATTTAAATTATTTTATATTTTATATTTAATATATAAATGTTCATGTAAATCACGAACACATTTATGTAAAAACATTTATACGTTCATGTAAAAGAATTTATGCTTTCAAATAAGTCTACAAAAAAAATATAAAAAAAATGAAACAAGCGCTACCTGGTGAGGCTTGTTTCACTGGGTATTTAGAGCGCTCAAAAGAGTGAAACAAACACTACCTGGTGAAGCTTGTTTCACTATGTATTTACAGCGCTCAAAAGAGTGAAACAAGCGCTACCTGGTGAGACTTGTTTCACTAAATATTTGCAGCGCTGATAGAAGTGAAGTAAACGCTACTTAATGAAACAAATTTTACTAGGTATTTACATTAATCAATCATTCATTTGCGTTTGCGTTTGCTTCACTTTTATTAAAAATTTTATTAAAAGTGAAGTTAAGTTCACTAAAATAATAATTTAAATAAATAGAAAATTTTCTACTGCACTCTCATATTTACTTTCTCTCTCATCAATTTTTCAAATCCTAGCATGAATTTTCTCCACTACAATCTTCTCGCAAAAATGGCATTTGATGGGGGTGACGTCGAAGGTTATTTTTTGTCTTTGGGATGATGTTAATGCAACATTGGATCCCTTGAAGTGTGTAACGATTTGTTGTTGTACATCGGCGATTTTTCTGTTAAAAATCGCTTGTCGATTTTTGTCTTCTTTTTATAGATCCGGGTAAAACCATATCTGCAAAAGAGTGTTCATCTTCTTTTCTGTTTTAAATCGTCTTCTCAAAGTTTCCGGATAAAGTCGTCTATTAACTAGGTAAAATCCTAAACGATCTTCTCGTATTTCTTAATAGTTATAATGTCGACTTTTTTAACAACTATATCTTAACGTATCGACACGTTAAGAAACAATGAACGAAACAAGACAAACAAAAAGTACTAGGTTACCAATGAACGAAATTTGTATACTCTGATCTCGTGAAAATTGTTTGATCAACTTATAATTAAACTTTCAACTGTAGATCCAACGAATTCTATTGCTTTAAATGTTGCTCATGGCATATATCTTTCACTCCTCTGAGCCCTGCAATATTTACTGAAGCAAGTCTCACCAGGTAGCGCTTGTTTTACTCTTTTGAGCGTTGTAAATACCTAGTGAAACAAGTTTCACCAAGTAGTGCTTGTTTCACTCCTTTGAGCGCTGTAAATATTCAGTAAATCAAGCCTCATCAAGTAGCGTTTGTTTCATTTTTTTATTCTTTTGCAGACTTACATTAAATCATAAATATTTTTACATTAACGTATAAATGTTTTTATATAAATGTGTAAGTGATTTTACATGAATATTTATATATTTATATAATATATAATTATATAAAATATTTTAAATAAATTTATTTAAATATCTTACAAATAAATTTTAAAATATTTTGTTTTACAAATTTATTTAAATGTATTAGAAATTTTTGATTATGTTGTTTTATAATAAATATATATATTTAATATATAATCATATAAAATATAAAATAATTAAAGTAAATTTATTTAAATATCTTACCAATGTAAATACCTAGTGAAGTTTGTTTCATTACTATCAGTGCTGCAAATATTTAGTGAAGCAAAGATCATAAGGTAGTGCTTGTTTCACTCCTTTGAGCGATGTAAATATCTAGTGAAGCAAGCTTCATCAGGTAATGTTTGTTTCACTTCTTTGAGCGCTGTAAATATCTAGTGAAACAAGTCTCACCAGGTAGCGATTGTTTCATTTTTTTATTTTTTGCAGACTTACATAAAAACATAAATGTTTTTACATGAAGATATAAATGTTTTTACATAAATGTGGTAGTGGTTTTACATTAACATTTATATATATTTAATATATAATTATATAAATTATAAATTAATTTAAATAATATTTTTTAAAATATCTTACAAATAAATTTTAAAATATTTTATTTTACAAATGCATTTAAATATATTATAGAAATTTTTTGACATGTTGTTATATTATATATATATATATATATATATATATATATATATATATATATATATATATATATATATATATATATATATAATTATATAATTATATAAAATATAAAATAATTAAAATAGATTGATTTAAATATTTTACAAATAAATTTTACAATATTTTATTTTACAAATATATATAAAGATCTTACTATCATTTTTTTTTAATGTGCTTATATATATAATATATATTTAATATATAATTATATAAATTATAAAATAATTATACAAATTAATTTAAATATATCACAAATAACTTTATAAATATATTATTATTATTATTATTTATATATATATATAATTATATAAACAGTAAAATAATTAATATATTTTATTTTGTATTGTTTTAATTTTTGGTTTTATATGAATGAGTAAGTGGATTTACATGTCCTAAATATCATAGGACAACTTATATAAGAACTTACAAACAAGTTTTAGACTTAATGAAATATATTTGGAATTATTATCATTTTTTTATTTTTTAATGATATTAATCGAAAAAATCAAAACAAATATAAAAACTTAAAATATTTTATGAAATTTTGTATATAATCATTATATCATAATATGAATTAACAAAAAAGAATTGAATTAAAAAGAATTTTCTTTTATTTATTTTCGAATTGTATGAATGCACAGACACCCCCAATGTTTACTGGTGCTGAAAGAAAAACAGTAAAATAAGCATATATAAGAGGATATGGTACTCTCCTCTCTCGGCTGTGATGAAATTGTGGTGAAACTAATATCACTCGGTCCCAGTGCGTTCTAGCACCCCTTCACTAACTCACTAATTCCCCTAGAGTTGAAGTGTTGGCGGCCAACCTCGATCTCGACTGGAATTTGTGTGGCGACATTTGTTTCGACCAATGTATAGCGCTTCCTGATATGAAATCTTTCTTTCCTTTTTTTGTGACCCATAATTATATCTAGATTCAGGTCTCTCTTCATTTCAACACAAAGCTTAATTTTAATAATAAAATAATAATGATGCATTATGATTAGTCTGAATCAGGAAACAGAGGATTCGATAGATCTGAACAAGAGCTAAACAAAATCTTGCATTAACCTAGGACAATTAGAATTTTGGTGCTATTGTATAATCTTCTCATGAAAGCAACTAAACAAGAACTAAGTAAGATCTTGCATTAACTTAGGATAATTAGGGTTTTGGTGCTATTGTCTAATCTTCTCATGAAAGCAACTGAACTAGAATTAAGTAAGTTCTTGCATTAATCTAGGACGGAGCTCCTCAAGAGTAAATCGCCCACTTCCAACAAAAGCTTTGAGTCTCAAATTAACAGAGCTGGAGGGTAAGAAGACCTAATAATTAGAGAACATCCAATTGAGGGTTGTAACTCATTTCAAACTTATATTTACTGTTTACCCAAATATCTCCATTTACAATAACATCCAAAAGGTTAGGAATCACAATCCAAGTTATACACAAACTTTGTTTTGTCACAAACGAAAACAGAATACATCAACAAATACTTGGGTAATTTGTACAGAATAATGATAGAACTTACAGATTAGAATAAACCCTACTTTCAAAATGAATCTAGTAATAAGAGCTCTAAAATGAACAGTAATAAAGTTGAACAAGAACAGAGGCAATAACAAGAGCAAACCATTAAAAGAATTCAAAAACTGTATCTTCTATCATACATGAAAAGAGCTCAAAGATAATTCGACCATATCAACGTCATGAAACATTTGTACAGTCACACGATAAAATTACAGCATTAATAGCTAGTAAGTATTCTTTACACTCTCGAAGCTACAAATCAATTTCCTCTGTAGAATCTCATTGAGCCTCAAGCTGTTGTTGAACTCATTCTCTATATAATTATTATAAAATCCTTCAAAATTAAAACTACACAAAAAAGAAAGTACAGTTTTCTTCTTATTCACCTCCCTAACCAACCTACTCTAAAAGGTTAGAGAGCGATAATATATATAGAGAGAGAGAGAGAAAGAGAGCGCAAACTAGCCTCTGTTAGCTGTACAAACTCTTTTTTCGCTCTAATGTCTAAGCTGCGGGATATGAAGAATGCTGTAATGCAACTCTCCTCTCTGCAAATTTTCAGAAACAATAATAGGTTAATTTTTAGGTGAAATTGGAATACTATATATTATGTAGCTTAAGTTTAAGGAATTCATACCTCCAGCAGCAACTAGCTTCTCTACACGAGCCACAATGTGTTTCCCATATGTATATTTCTTCAGAGCATTCAGATGGACTTTAATTCGTGAAAGGATAAGCTCGCGTTGCTCATCATTGCAAGTTTCCAGAACCTTCTGTACAACGTAATTTGCAAACTGGTCTTTCATCATTGCCTGAACAAGAAAATGTTTTAGTTTTCATGATTCAAATTATTTGTTGATGGAAGAAGCAAGCATATGATAAGGCACCTGAAGTGGTTCATTTTCATCTGTGGTGCCAAGCATCTCATTGACAAGAAGTTGTCTTTGAGAGGGATCACCAAACAACAGACACTTTTCAACGACATTGGATGCAAACTTCTGTTGGCTCATTTGAACTATGTTCACGGCTAGCTCTCTAATTATTGTTGAACGCTCGCTGTCATTTCCTTGCTCTAGCACATGCTGCAAACAAACACAGGCAACAGGAAATTAACCTGTAGTCACACCCAACTACATTTTTTTTACCAAACAGACAAAATTTTAGTACAAGTATATAAATCTGACAATTTCTCATTATTACTGGGATTGAGATATAAAACTCCAATTTCTATTTAAAGAAGATTGTTTTCGCCATCACCAGATTTCAACATACTACCACTTCATTCACAGGTCCAATCTTAAACCCTAGCCATCCAAGTTGACAGTGATAGTCATAGTAGCATGTGATATAGCAAAATACCTGAACAACATAATTGCCATATTGATCTTGTGCCAACATGCTAACAGATCCTAAAATTTCAACCATCACTTTACTCTGTGTCATTGGATCCTTGCAGTGCTCCAATATTCTCTATTCACATGAAGAAGAAGAAAGTTATAAATCTACCAGTACCTTAATAACTTGCCCAAGAAAGATTATTAATCAGCAAACTTTTTCATCAAAAAAAAAATCAGTAAAGAATCAATTAATTTCAAGAAACAACAAATACATACATCAAACAAGCTCAAAGTGATCAGTATGAAGTTAAACCTGTATGACACGGCATCCATATGGATGAGTTGAAAGGGTGACAACTTGATCAAAGAAAGTGGTAACAATGAACTGGATATGCTCTTCAGGGACACATTCAATACATTTCTGAATCACATGGTTACCATTCTGATCACGAACACACCGCATCACATGACCTTCAAGCTCTCCAACCATTTTTATCTTTTGGTCCAGATCAACAACTTCAATAGCCTAAAATTGAACAACAAATTAAAGTTTATCTTTCAGAATGCCATATAGTTAGAACGTGGATCAAACACAACACAATCATTCTGCCACAGTACTTCAACACAAAAAAACTGCCAAAGACTTCTTTTGGGCTGGATCCAGTCTCAAAGTTTGTACAACTAAAAGAGACCTATGTTTATAATCTTAATTGATTCCCAATAGAAAATAGAATAAAACATATTTAGATACTAAATACTTTACACCATTAATTTATATTAGGACAAATCAGAGATTAAATAACATTATTTAGTATAAGTGGTCTTGAGAACTTATCTCAAGAACTTATTTAAAGACTTCTAACAGATTTTCCCTAATTAAGGTCTCGAATTTGCAAAAAAAAATACATATTAGATTAAGGCTCACTTCTATTCAATTTCCTAGAAGTTGATTGTTTTAGATTTCATTTGGTAAATGCATATTTTGAGTAAATATGTAGTTGTGTCTCGATCTCAATGAGAAATCGTGAAATTAGTAGCTGTAACAAATATTTTTTGTCTGGTAAGAAAGTGTGTGCCAATGAAACTGCGGATGGATTATATGGAATGTACTTTTTGTTTGGTAAAAATATGTACTTTTTCCATCAAATTTGGATTTTAGACTCAATGGAAAATCAAAATTCGGGATGGCTCAATTCAAATGTTGTCTAACCAAAAGGTACCTATGACTATAATCTTAATTAAAAGAACCAGTAGAAAATAGAATAAATCGTATTTAAATAATAAATAGTTTACATCATTAATTTTATAAAAAGTCAAATTAGAGACCAACTAACAATATTTAGTAGAAATGGTTTTAAAAATAATTGTTTTTTAGGAAAATCAAATTTTCACCTAATAAGGCCAGTAAACTTGACACATCTCTAAAACACAATTAAGGCCCAACATAAATTATAAAATTCTTTTGTGCCCCTAAAATGGATCAAAGTCCGTAAAATGCCTACACTCATACCAGATCCTATTAGCCTCTCAAAATTCAAATGTCAAAACTACACCTATTTTGATAGAGTCAGTCTTTACTTATTAAGCCCATAGCATAGTACATCAACTTGATCACTCTCCCTTATTGTTAAATCAAGTATAGACTTATTTTTTATTAGTCATTTTCCTAAATATATATATAGAGAGACTAGCATTTTTTATAAATACATTGTGAACTTTTAACATCACAAAATCACTTCAAATTCTTTAAAAAAATCATTTCAAAATCCACACAACCCGTACCTGAAAAAAAATCAATTTTGTTTCTATATATGAATCTAGATCCAGCATTTAAAATATGTATTGTGTTTTTATATATGAATCTGGATAAGTTTGGAAACTATACTTTGTGAGAGACAGATTCTGAAATGTAATGGTAGTTTCTCATCTAGATCATGTGGGGGGGACAATCTTTGTTTCGGTAGTCTAATTGGAGTTTTCTTTCAAATATATATATATATAAATAAAAACATAGGCATATTGTGTCTAAATTTTTTTCACACAAAATTATTGTAGATTTTTATTTGACAAGCTTAAATTTTTCATATTTAAAAGCGATATTTTATTACCATAGAAAAATTAACAAAAAATATTATCTTGATTGTTTAGTAGTATAAAAAAATATTTTATAATCTCACCTTGGAAAAACATAAAAATAGGAATACAATTTGACACTAGATTGTTTAGAAAAATCTGCATAAAAAATAGGTTCTGTCTGACTACATTATCTCATTTGAAATTTTTAGACAAGTTTGGGATTCAAAATTGGTTTTAAGTCTGGCTATTATAATTATCTTCGAGATAAATTAAGTTCACAAGTGTTTGACCAAAAAATATAGAACTCCAAACCAGTAAATATACCTGGGGAATATACCCAAAATTTTACTCTTGATGTTATCGCAGAGGACCACAAACTACTGCAATTGGTTGCTTTAATGAAAAAGAGTTGGACGATAGTTATCTTCTTGCTAGCTTTTAGGATGGCCTTTTTGTGTTACAGAAAATTTTGGAATTGATGGTCCAGTTTTTCAATTCTTTGTTCATTTTGGATATCAAATAATAGGGTTTGTATGATCCAGGATTATTTTGAAATAACTAGTTTTTTAGAAGAAAACCTGGCTTGACTAAAAAGTGGGTTATTTGGATCAAATGACCAAATTAATCTTAGTACTTAATATTGCGACTGTGTTTGGTTAGGATAAAATTGGGGATGGAATTGGAACAGGTTCAATTCCAAATATATTGTTTATTTGTTTGATGACTTAAAATAAGAAATTGAAATTAGAATTTCGAGACCAATGTAAATGAATTTTTTTTAGACATTGTAAATTTAATTTACACCATTTTTAATTTGAAACTGCAAAGATTTTCGCAAATAAAAGAATTAATTTGTATTTACCTGAAGACAAACCTAGACCACACAACATCAAAAAAATGATTCGGCTAGAAGACAGAAAGATACCTTCTGAATCACTCTGCAACCATACATTTGAAGGCCAAGTGATAGCACATTACTAAAGAGTTTGTCAGCCAATACTCTTCTCTGTGATGCCATACCATATTCAAAGAACTGAAATAATCAACAGCCAGATCAGCATATGATAAAATGATTTTAGTGTACAGAAAAAACAGATTTAGGTTTCTTGTTACCTTTTGAATCACATAATTTCCAAACACATCAGTCATCAGATTAAGAGCCTGAGGATTAATTTCCTCAAATACCATATTTTTCTCCTCTATTGTTGCAGTCTCAAGCTTCTGTTGAATAAAACGGCTCCCATATTGATCCGCACTGCATAAACAGGATTTATCATTAATTTACCAAATATTAGGAAGGTAAAACATAATCAATAATCAAAGTTAATTACCTGAACTCCACAACATGCCCAGTAATTTCAGATAGTTCAAAAGACCTAGTTTTGTTGCTCTTAAATTCTTCCAACAAAGAGGAACCCAAGCTATCTTGTACATTTCTACCACCTTGTAGATTCCAAGGTCCTATTACATCCCCGACTATGCTTCTCATTGGACTCCCAGGTACAGCTCGGCCATTTGGAAAGACAGGAGATGACCGCGGACTTGCAGGATATGAAAAACCATTGTTATATGCTAGATTTCCATAGTAATTAGAACCGCTATACTTAGGGCCAGATGAAAGACCATATTGTGATTTCTGAGGAGATAGCATAGCTCCACCATACGCCTTCCTGACTAAATCTACATATGAATTCCCAAGATAATTCCGGTCCATTGAAAGGTTGTTGGGATTTCCAACATGTGCAGAGGCATAGTCAGCTGACTGTAAGTACTGAAGATATAAAGGGTCAATTTGATTTGCCTGAAAACCACCTCCACCCATCTGATTTCCCATCCTACTGAAATTCTGCATCTCTGATGCTGCAGAACTTCCACCAAGAAAAAGAGTATCCATTCCAGGAATTGCCATACCTGATGCATTGGCAGCATATTCATATAAAGGGGGGAGAGTTGAATTACCAGGATGCCCATAGTTCAAAAAGGGTGAATTGGGACTATCAAGTTGCAGCTGCTGATGCTGGTATAAGGGAGATAAATTTCCTGTACTGCCATTATGAGGTGAGGAAGGAAATCCTTTTAAATGCAAATTATTGGGAGAGTACATGGAGGATGATGATTGGAAATGCCCAAAGTCAGGTTTCTTAGCATACATATGTTGGTTGTTAGCATTATTCTGAATATTTCTCATATGGAGAAGATAATCCTGGCGATCATCATCAAGTTCAATTTGCTGAGTCAGATGACTTTCCTCGTCAAGCCCACCATTTGACAAGTTCAAACCCGACAAAGCATGAACCAGATCTGGAGTCTCAGTGTTGAATGAGTTAACATTGTTGATGGCACTTTTCCTTTCTCCACCAATAGGAGGAAGGCAAGGACTAGGAGTCCGAGCAATAACTTTGGGATCTGGAGTTGTGCTTCTAGACAACGAAGCACCACCTAAAGCAGCAGCATAAGAGTAGGATGCAGATTGCCCTGCACTTTGGACAGAAGATAAATTCAATTCATTTTGCAAGCTATGCAGATGAGAAAGTTCAGCCTCTGTGGACCTTAATGCATCAATATTTTCAAAGGCATTACGGCTGGAAGGACGAGAAGGGATAGCAGCAGGAGAAGGTGAACGGATCAGATCATTCTGCACAAAAATATAAATTTATTCATCAGTTAAAGCCATAAATTTTACAATATGTGATCATAGAAAAGAAGGTGGTGCCAATCGCAATTTCTCTTGTTCAAACATGTGAAATTACATTAAATACCAGGAAGAAACTCAAAGAATGAAAGCAATCAAATTCATCTGAATGAGATAATAACACAATCAAGTGAAGAAATTAAGAAGAATAAGGTACAATATAATAAAATTAAGCTTATATAAGAGAATTACAAGTGATAAAATAGAGAATAAGATAGGTTTATTGTAGATAAACACTAACAAACTATACACCCACCTGAATTATGTCTGCAAAGCTCTTCTGTTTTGCACCAAGCCCTAAACCTGGAAAACCTAACAATCCATCACTACCCCACTCAACTGAGTTATGGAGATTTTCAGGCTCACTATCTACTTTCTTTGAACTAAATCCAGGCGGCATAGAAAACAAGGATCTTCCTCCACCACTGCTGCCATCAGTCATTGTTGTCTTCCTTCTGTCAACTATACCACCACCAACAGCAGAACTTCCACCGTGCATCCTTTGATTAGACCTCCAATCCTCTTTCGATAGCAACGGTGGGGGCAACCTGGGGTTTAGATTCACATTGGAATAATAGTACGATAAATATGCAGGATCAGACCTTTGCTCTTCCTCCTGAGACATAAAACCATTTTGGCTTTTATCCACAAACTCATTATAAGAACCCCCATTGCCAAACAGACCACCAACTGCATTCAGTGAACCATCTATAGTTGGAGGAGCTGATCCACTTCTGTACAAATTAATCTCCTTTTCACGATCATCCACTTCCTGTCTCCTCTGCTGCTCACGTAACAATAAGCTTAACTCTCTATCTATCTCATCTCCATAAGATCCTTCATTCATTGGTATTCTTTCCATTTCAGATAGCATCTTCACACAGAGAAATCAAAATGAAATCAGTCAATAAGAAAAATTAACGTTCAAGAAACACTCTTTCATAATCAATGGACCAGTTAGAGCTGGACTGGTGGCGATAGAGAAAGTGGGGAAGAAGAAATCAAGAGATGGGTATGTGAGATTTTAAAGTGGAATAAGCTGACGGCTTTGAAAGGGTTCTTTACTCAGTTTTTTTTTTAGGGTTTTGTTCATGAGTAAGACAGTAACCCTTTCTGGGTTATAAGTAGAGTAATAATAGATAAATATTTTTACCCACGTCGTATAATTGGTGATACTTACATACCTCGTTCTTCAAGATGATAGTTTGATGATAAGTGTTTCTTCAAGCTCTTGACTTTGTTCTAGAAATCGCAAAACTTGAATGAATGATGGCGATTTATAAGTGTAAATTGAAGGGAAATGAATGGGGAAGAAGAGACCCAGCTCTATGCGGGCGGCTGTGACGGGCTGGGCTGGTAGAACAAGTCTGGATGTCTAGAAAGGTCTTTTAGGTTTTACCTATAATATATTCTCTTTTTTATAATATAATATATTATATTATTACTATTTTAATGGGATTTTATCATATATAAACTGATAAATTTAAATTATGATGGATTGTTTACATATAATTTAGAGAAATTATAGGGAGAGATAATAATATTAAAAAAAAAATATGTGGTCATTTCTTGAGAAAAATAATAATTAATATAATTCTAATTTTCTATCATTTTTCGATAATTAATTTAGAGACTGATAGGTAGCGGAGAATAATATTAAAAATAAAATTTTACAAATTTTATAAGTGGATTAAAAATTAAAATTTTACAAATTTTATAAGTGGATTAAAAATTAAAAATTGACTCAAAATAAGTCGCATATAATAAAGTTTCTTGTTAATATTATTTATGTTTACTGTAATTTCACATTAATTTAATTTTAAAAATATTTTAACCATAATAGATGGAGTTTTATTAATCTCATTTTAATAATATATTATATGATTTTATTTTGGATAAGACTATTTTATGAAATTAAAGTTGGCTAAGTATAAGTAGTGAATTATATATGTTATTAAGATTAATTAAAATGTGATAAAAGAATAATGATTTTAACAATTAAATTAATATTAAAGATTAAATAATTAAGAATGGTGAATAATTTTTTTCTTTATTTGTATATTGTATTTATAGAAATTTAAAATTAAAAAAATGCAATAGTTTTGCTTTGAAACTTATAAAGAAATAAATAGCTTCCAATGAGATTTAGGATTAAATTTTTTTTATTTAAATAATTCAATCTAATCTAACATTATTTTATTTTATTTATTTATTTTTATTATATTACTCAATTAATGAAATAAAATATTAAAATACTTTATATTTTTAAAAATATTTATTTTATTATTATATATTAATATCATTTAACTCCAATTATCTCCTTAAAAAATATATATAATAATATGATTTATCTAATAAATTTGTCAACAACTGCCTTTTGTTTTCTAAAATTTTTAACAATATAATATTATTATTTTTTCCTTAAAAATATAAAAGTATTCAGGGTAATCCAAATAATAATAATATTTTAAACCACATACAAATATTATGTTATGATTAAATCAAATCATCATTAATTCCCTTGCTCATAATTGAGAAAGAATCTTTATAGGTATATTGTAATAGGTTTGACCTCCAATCGTGGTGGTGATCGAATTATAATATATTTATACTTGCCCAAAAAAAATTAGAATAAATAAATATATATATATATATATAAATTTAGTTAAGGATAAATATACAAATATTTATTAATTATTTTATTTCTAAATAAAGTTTCAGCTACATGCCAATGCTTTTAATATCTATTAATTATTTCTTTATATGCCAAAAAAAAAAATATTTGACATTTAAACTTTTAATATCTATTTATTTTTTTTATGTGCAAGAAAACATTTGATTGTATCATTTTATTTAATATGAATATCCAAACAATTCTAGTTAATACATAACTTTGTCTATCAATATTTAAGAAATAAAAATTATGTTTTAAATTGTTATAGAGATAATAAAATTAGTTTAATAAAAAGATATGAAAATAAGCCTATTTGAATCCATTATATAGAGCAATATTTATTCTGGATCATCAACAACTCATAAAATTTATGATATTGTGAACATGTACCTAAGAACCGAAATTTTACGATGACCCGTATCCAGGTTCCGAAACCCAATTTACAATGACCCGTATCTGGTCCCAAAACCTAATTTATCCCGAACACCTGGATACCTGATCCAATCCGACCCGATTATTAGAAAAGTTAAATCTAGTATTTTTAAAATATGCTTTATTTTTATTATAACTATTAACCAAATAAATATAATATCTATATTATGTTGGGTGGATCCCTATTTTTTCGGGTACCCGACCAAAAAGACTTGTCGCGGGACCTTATGGTTCGGTTACCATGACTATCGACAAACAATAGGTGGGAGACATCAGAGGGAGAAATGCACATCCTAAAAAAGCAAACACTTTGGAAATGGATTTGTATAAATACAAGATTAGACTCATTGACTGAAAAACTCGAGATCGATCCATCAATATTAAAACAATCAAAGCACACTTGATTTGCAAAAGTTTTATTTATACAAAAGAAGGTGAAACTACGTCCACTCCAAAAGTAAAAGTATTCATACTTATCGGGGCGTACTTCTTTATGTATATAACAACTTATCTATCTATCGATATATTCTATTCACATGATAATATGCAAATGTGAATGCGATAACACACCAACTTCACCGTTTACATAGCCAATCCTGAATTGCAAGTCGAGCCGAATGGTTAGGAGTTACATGCAAGTGATCCAGCTTCAGATTCGTCATCGGAGAACTTTCATGTCCATTTTCGAGCCACGTTCGAATTGCTTCACCTTCATAAGTGAAACCATCTGCCGCCACTTGAGGATCATACATTAATTCCTACATGTACCAAAAAAAAGAAAAACTTAGGCCTCCTTCAAATAGATTAATAAATATCACAAAATGGGAAGAACCAGAAACCTTAAGAATAGGACACGTGAAAAACGATGGATCAGGGCGATCTTCCGAAAAAGGAAGATTCTGCAATTCCTTAACCAAATCTGTTGTAAGCAGGGGTCTCTCCTTACTGTTTATCTTGCAAAACTGTAAACCTAGATCCACCAATCTTCTTGACACAAAGGTAGGCCATTCTCCTGCAGACAAGTCCAATATGGAAGCTAGTTTTCCAGTTGAAACCGCCCTTCGAACCTCGTTTATCAATCCAACTGGACTCCTCCCTGTGAGGAGCTGAAGAATAATGAGCCCGAACGAATAAATATCTGATTTCATTGTTAATATCCCGGTTCGGCAAAATTCAGGATCTGTATGAGCAGACCCTGATGGCTCACCGAATTGACCAAGACTCGTACAAATCCCGAGATCACACAGCTTGCAGCTGAGTTCAGAGTCAAGAAGAATGTTCTCGGGTTTCAGATTACCATGGACTATACTCTTCGGTTTGCAAGAGTGCAAGAACAAGAGGGCACTTGAAATTTCAGCAACTATTCGTGCAATTAATTTCCATGTTATGGAAGCTTTGTTGCTCTTCTTAAGAAGAAAGTTCTGGAGGCTTCCGTTGGGCAAATACTCGTAAACCACTGAACAGGCCTCCGAACATATACCAATTAATGTCGCTAAATGAGAATGACTTAGTTTGCCAAGAATTTGAACCTGTCAAGGAAAAGGAATTAGCAGCAAGTTATAGACTTTCAGAAAACATAATATAGACAAAACATTTGTTAAAAACCTCTTGTTGAAACTCAAGCCGCCCTTGAATATTACGCGGGTCCCACATCTTTATCGCAACGGTTTTACCTAACAATTCTCCTTTGTACACACAACCATTTCCCCCTTGACCGATTCTGAAACTCTCGGAGAAGTCACAAGTAGCAGTTTGCAAATCTGAAGTTGAAAACTCTGCCAAATTGAAAGAATTGCCAGTGAATCCAACTAACCCACAACTGTTTGTTACTCCACAGTTTTTCCACGAATCGATACACCGCATTGCTTCTGCCTTCTGTCGCTGAATCCGACGCTTTTCGCGCTGCAAAGTGGCGATGGAGGTTTCTAAAACTTTCAATTCACTTGCTGCCTTTTCACATCTACTGTTAGCTTCCTGAACCCGACTTTCTAGAACATCTATATTTCGGGTGGTCTTCTGCAGCTTCTTCGTGATTTCTTCTTGTTTTTCCAACAGTTTTCCCTGCTTATGGATTGTATCTTTCACTTCATTCTCAGCTTCCATTATGAGCTTAGTTTCACATTCACAAGCAGATTTCAAATCATTGACCTGAATGGATAATGAAACAGTTTTTTCATTCAATTCATTAATCAAATCATCAACTAAAATACAAAATAATCTTCCTTTTTTATAACAAACTATGAAATACAAATGATATTTTAGTCATTTAACCCAAATAATCCACTGTTTCATCAAACAAGGAAATTTCCCCAAAAATAACCGGATATTTCAAAAGAACCTTACATCAAACAAGCATGTGATTTTTCATCTAATTCAGAGTTGAATAAAGGAAAAGATAGAATTACCTTGTCAATAAATTTGGCGGCTTCAGCTTCAAAATGTTCACACTTTGATCTCTCAAGCGATGCTTCCATTCTAAACACCTCCGTCTCTAGCTTTATTTCTATAAGATGACCGTACAAGCATTCTTCCTCAGACTTTGATGTGGAATCCAAGGACATTTTTTGCTCAGTACAGGAATTAGATTTAGAACCACTAACTGAGTTCATGCTAGTTGAACTTGATGAACTGGAACTGTGTTCTGGGGCAGAAGAGTTGAGATGTGTAGGAAATGATATAGCATTTTCTGTGGAAGCTTTTGTCCAGACATGTTTCCCTTTGTAGATGAACCATATCTGACAGAAATGAGGAGCGTGTTTTGCAGCATGACTTGCCTTGTTTGAGCTCCTTTTTCCCTTCACACAACTGCAAAATGTTATCAGTTTGTATAATACCAACTCAAAGTTGCTTATAGATGAATATTTCCATGAAGAACATTCATGTCACGTGTCCAACACTTGGTATAGACATTAGATTCATTTTGAAACACATTTTTGTGAGATTTCTCAGCCGAATGTGGACCCAGATAGGATCACATTTGGAAACTAAAGTTAGTGAGGTTTCTCCTCCGGATACAGATACATAAACTAAAAGTGTTTCCAAATATAGTACAATTATGTTCCTTTTTTGCAATGGAATATTCCCTTTTTCTTCGAGTCATTTATGTGGAGATTGGAAACAAGTTCTTAATAGTGGCAACTACATATTATGAAAGAAAGCAAAAGTGAACAAAAAAGAAGATAAATAAGGCAAAAATCAAGGCCAGAAATGACCTAAGTTTGACGTTCTGCCTATCAGAAGCTCTCACATTCTCACGTATACGACAATACACCAACTTTAACTTTTCTTCTCATCTCTATCGTCAAACCAAAAGGCCAAATAGAAAACAAGTCTCCGAAGCATAATGGATTTATTACGAAGTGGAAAAGTTGTAAATCGAGTGATGTTAAGGAAATGAAAGAATCGAGAAGAACTTCATGTAATAGAAGGGGAAGAACATGTCAAGGAAAAATAGGTAAGCCAGTTTCTTGATTTCGAGGCACAAAAGAGTTGAACGTCACAACAACATTAGCTTGTCATCTACACAAGGATCTCACTAAGAAACAAAAACATTTTCATATGGTATAAAAGTGTGGTTAGTTCTACCACGATTGGAATACACTAACATAACGAATAATACCTCACTCGAATTCAATCCAGTTCATGATAAGAAACACCATATGATCCCATAAGGAAGTTTAACATCGAATAAGCACATATAACTACCTGTCCGGCATAGCTCCAATAACAAGATTTCTGATACCATGTTCATTCACCAGATCTAGGATTCCCTTTTGAACATGGGCATCTTCAATTGTAATGATTCTTGCATTAATCTGAAAACAAAAATACATTAAATGATGTTTACTAACAACTGTGAATATGTATGTAATCAAAACCAGATATGAAAAAAAAAACCTTAGAATGACAACAGACAGACAAGTAATTAAGCAATAATCTATTTGTCTGATCTTTTTCCTTCATCCTGTACACAGATACCACTTCATGATTTGCTTCACTTGCTGGAAACTTCCCCACTATAGAAATTCAAGCTTATTGTAAATGAAATACATGTCAAAAAAACAATATGTTCAAACAAAGAGACTTACAGAGGGTGGGGATCAAGGAAGACGGTTGATGAACATGAAGAATGCAAAATTTCCTGCCTGGAAAACATTGGAAAGCCCAGTGAAGAAGGGTAATTGCCTTAGCAGAAGATTTTCCGACTGCGATGAATACTTCATATTCGTCATCTCTGATCATCTCCGGTGACTGGGTCTGAGAACTGATTGTAATACTTTCCTGATAAAACCCATTTCGGAGAGTTGATGAATGTGAACACTCTGAAAAGGGTTTGATTCTAGAAGCTGGAGGAGGATAAGGATGAAGAAGCTCCATTTTTTAAGCTTAAATCTTCTTGGGAAACTATTTTCCCTGTCCTATTGAATGTAACTGATGAGATTCATTGAAAGAATGATTTGAAGATATCAATATGTCCTATGAACTTTCTTTTCATTTTGTCTCTTGGAAATATTGATTTTTTTTTATTATTTATAAATATATTTTATAATATTATTATTCAAATTATTAAATTCATAATATTATTTCATTTAAATTAATATTAAAATAAGATATTTAAAAAAAATTACCTAAAGTTTTCAAATTAGACTATTATTTTAACTATCAACTAATTTAATTCATACAATAAATATGAAAATATATTAATTTATTTTTTTATTAAATTTTGAATATAAAAAGACATTTTAATAATTCATCATAAAAAAATTCAAATAATATAATTTTTTTTATCAAATAAAATTTTCAAAAAAATTATAAAAATCCATATCAAACAAGCTCTTCAATTTGTTACATTTGGTCATTTAAAACTTTTAAGATATTATAGTATTACCTTTAACTAATAGAAAATAAACAAACAGTCATAAACAAATTTTAAGAGTGTTTTTTCTATTTGTTTTTTTTTGTCACTTATTTTATGATTTCATCTATCTATGAATTTTAATGTTTGATTTTTCTTATGTGGTTAATTTTGTCTAGGTAATTACAAATTTTATGTATTTGTTTTTGTGTTTAATTAGTGTTTTTCGATTTAAATTGATTATATTCAAGAACATTGTATATACATGTAAGTTTATATGACTAAAAACAATCTTTAAGGTTTTAAATTCATGTTTACTATCATTAGTGAAGTTTTTATTTATCAAATAAAAGAAATCAAAATATTAAATAAAAAATTGAGAGGCAATTTTGAATGAGAAAATCTTGAAGAGTAAAATGAAAATTGAAAAAGACATCAAAAGAAAATTACCCATCATTTAAAAAAAATCTAAATAATACTATACTTTTTTCCAAACAAAGGGTTATTAACTTAAAATAATGTTATCAAACTATTATTTAATTTATATTTTTTATATATTTATTTTTTAAACTTTAAGCTTTAAGTAACGCGATTTTATCTACTTTAAATGATTCTTAGTCAAATTCAATATATTTAATCTTTTATATAAAGTTTTTGCCATTTGAATTAAAAATAATAAACTTTCACCTTCATCTAAAAACGTTTTATTTTTAATTTCAAGAGAAAAAAAAAATGAAAACTATCAATCAAATATATAAGATGCAACAGTGAATTAAGGGCACGGCTAAGTTCAATTTGGCATTTATGGGGTTTTAAAGTTAAAATAATGTAAATAAATATTATAATCAGATTTGTTGTTTCGAATTTTTATACTTGACCATTTTGTGAGTCGCTTGTTACTTATATTTGTCGATTCTATTAATCTATGTCTATCATTTTCTTACGAACAAAGATAATGAAGTTGTTGTATCATAACATATTTCTCATTTGTTCAATGATGTTTTATTTAAACTCATATTTTATTTGGAGACATTTTATAGATATTATTACTCGATTTTTATGGAAGTTTTCATTATTTTAACCACATTTTATCCCTTATTACTTGACAAAATCTTTCTCATGTTGTTTACTAATCCACGGGAAAGGATAATTTTTACCGCTCAATATATTTGGCAAAAAAAATCAACATTGCTTGATTGATTTGTTTTGCATTCTTTACTTTCTCACACATACTTATGAAACTCAAACAAGTTTGTCTTTGAAGTATTCCTCAATAAATTGCAAGATGGTTGGATATTCTAAATTAAAATTATAATTTATATATATATATAATTATGCTTAATTTTAAAGTATTCGGATTATCGAATCGAGAGTTGTAGTTAATTTGGATATATATATGTGAGAGTAATGGATACTTGGGTCGGATTATGGGTTGACCCGCCCACATAAACTTAAAACGGTTAAAATTTAAATTAAACATGCTATATGTATGTTTAAACTTGAACCTAACAAAACAAGTATAACCCTTTAACCAACTAACTAATAGACTTTATATTTTAAATTCACTACCAAATTTGATGAACGCGAAACATTTTAACAATATAAGTTCAATTTTTTAACTAACTAATATATATATATATATATATATATATATATATATCATTATATATATAATGATGCTTAATTTCAAAATGTCCGAATTGTCGGGTCGAGATGTGTGATTAATTTGGATATATATATATATATATATATATATATATATATATGTGAGAGTAATTGGATACTTGGGTCGGATTGTGAGTTGACCCGCCCATAAACTTAAAACGATTAAAAATCAAACTAAAAATGTTATATGTATGTTTCGAACTTGCAATCTAACAAAATAAGTACAACTCTTTAACCAACTAGACTAATAAGATTTTATATTCTAAATTCAACACCAAATTTGATGAACGCGAGACATTTAACAATATAAGTTCAACTTTTTAATTAACTAATATATATATATATATATATTGATGCTTAATTTTAAAGTGTCCGAATTGTCGGGTCGAAAACTATGGTTAATTTGGATATATATGTGAGAGTAAATAGATAATTGAGTCAGATTGTGGGTTGACTCGCACATAAACTTAAAACGGTTAAAAATCAAATTAAAAATGTTATATGCATGTTTCAAATTTTCAACCCAACAAAAACAAGTACAACCCTTTAACAAACTAAGCTAATAAGATTTTATATTTTAAATTTAGCACCAATTTTGCGTTCTAATAATATAAGTTTAACTTTTTAACTAACTAATATATATATATATATATATATATATATATATATATATATATATATATATATAATGATGCTTAATTTTAAAATGTCTGGATTGTCAGGTCGAGAGTTTTGGTTAATTTGGATATATATATAAGAGTAAATAGATAATTGAGTCGGATTGTGGGTTGACCCGCCCATAAACTTAAAATGGTTAAAAATAAAATAAAAAATGTTATATTATGCTTCAAACTTGCAACCTAATAAAAATAAGTAAAACACTTTAATCAAATGTGACTGTGATGTGGTTTCTCGAGGGATAATAGACCGATATCAATTGATAGTGGTTAAAAAATATGAATCAAATATTTGATTGACTAAAGTGTGAGGTCATGATGCTAAATGTTAAAAAAAAATATGAATCAAATATTTAATTGACCAAAGTGGAAGTGTAAGGTCACGAGATGGAGATTAATTTAGAAAAAATATTTGATGAGATATGTGAGAAGTTAAGTTGTTTTACCGACGTGAATAAAATATGAAATGAGAGTGTTCTATTTTTTATTGTAATATATTATTCGTGATTTATTAAAAAATTTAAACATTTAATATATATTATTATTTTTTTATTGAATTTATTTTATTTATATTTTGATCTGTGTGAATCGAAAATCTTCCTACTTTTTTATAAATTTATTATATTATTTAACATTTAAATTCATATTTAATCGTTTTAATTTTGTATTATGTGCAAATTAATTTCTAAATGTAACTCATTTTGAATTAATGAAAATTAATTCATCAAACTTTGATTTGGAAACATCCTTTACTATATATTTTTTTTCATTTATAATTTTAGTAAAAAATCTTTCAGAAAAAAAATCAAACTTATGGTGTTTCTATTAAAATGAAACATATATAATATGATAAAGATAAGTAGATAATTTGGAGGAAGGAATACGAGAGAGAATGACATATTCATGACTTGATCGGTTGAAAAAAAAAAACAACATCTAGGCCCAATAGAAGATAGCTGAAAATCAATGAAATGGTTAATCTATTCAATTAATTATTGACAATGTAAAAGATTTAATATTGATTCATATCATTTAAATTAATATTAATTTAAATAATTATATTTTTTTTCCAAATAAACTCTTACACTTCTACATAAACATCTATAAAATAACCATATTACTTAGATTATCAATTTTAATTGTCTAGTGATAAACACATCTTATTTATTATATATAAAAAAACAGCTTCTTGAACATTATTGTGGGTTGGACACATTAGCCCAATGGAAGAAGATAGCTGAAAACCCAATTAAATGGTTAATCAATTAAATTATTGTCTGAAATGGTTAATCAATTAAATTATTGAGAATGTAAAAGATTTAACATTGATTAATATAATTATATTTTTTTTTCTTCCAAATAAATTCTAAATTTTTATAATCTCGATTTTACAAGTATACATAGAAGAATAATATTATGTAAATTTTCTAGTGTAAACAACACTTATTTGTTATTAAGTTCCGTTTACTCTATTTTTACCCTCTTGAAATAATTTTCAAGGTTGGGTTCAACATGATTTTTGTAGTTCAATTATTTCTTTTAAATATTCTTGAATGACTTTGTTGTCTCGATGATAGTATAAAATCAATTTAAATATCAATAAAAACGATTAAGTTATCAAATTCTATTTCTAGAGTCCTAATCTATCAACTTCAATTAAATTCAGTAGGGCAATAATCTTCATTGGTGATTTAACTATGTTTTTTTGGGCTACCTAGTTAATTTATAAAAAAACAGTTTCTTGAACATTATTATTGCCTCGAAAAAAGTTCAAAATTAATTTATAAATCAATAAAAATGATTAAATTGTCAAATTCTATTTTGAATCCAGCAACCCAAATTTAATTCGGTCAATAATCGTCATTGGTGATTCATCAATATTTTTTGGGCTAGGAAAATTTTTGCTAGGACTATAGTTCTTGACCTAGCTAGGGTTTTTGTAAGTTCTCAAATAATAACATATAGATAAATAATTTTTGGTACCTTAGATAAAAAAAAAAAAGGTACAGCTCCTTGAACATTATTATAGACTGGACACATTAGCCCAACATATAAGCCCAATGGAAAAACATAGCTGAAAACCCAATGAAATGGTTAATCAATTAAATTATTGCCAAAGTAAAAGATGTAATATTTGATTAATATTAATTTATATAATTATAAAAAAAATTCAAAAAAATTCTTACCATTTGTGTATATATGAATAATATTATCATAATTTATAATATTATCATAATATATTACCGATATTTTATTTTACATCCTAACAGCATAAACTCTCAAATTTTACAATTATACCTATGTATACAATAACAATTACGTAAATTATCAATTTTAATTGTCTAATGTAAAACACAACATATTTGTTATTAAATTCAGTTTCTCTGTTTTTATCGTCATAAGATAATTTTTAACTTTGTGTTCTATCACGAATTTTGTGAACATTTTCTTTTTAAAGTATTTTAAAAATTTTGAATTTTGTTATCTAGACGATCATATAAAATTTATTTATATACGAAAAATAACGATTAAGTTGTCAAATTTCATTTTTCGAGTCTACACGCGATAATTGACATTAGTAAATTATCGATATTTTTTGGGCTAACTAGGGTTTTGCTAGGGCTCTAGTTAGTTCTTGACCTAACTAGGGTTTTTTTACAAATTCTAAAGTAATAACACAATAGATAAAAAAACAAAAAAAAACATAATTACTGTTGTTAACCCTGAGGGTTGATAACGGAACCAAAACCCTAGAAATGAAAGAAGCAAAATTCGCCGCCTGGTCGATCAAAGCCGTCAGCTTTTTCCACTTAAACATTGACAATCTCACCCGTTCATTTTCATCCCTGATTTCCCCCACTCTCTCTCCCTCTCTTCTCTTTACACCAGTCCAGCTTCAACTGGTCTCTTACAAGCGGTTTCTAGCTTCACTATACACAGATGCCCACGTATCCTTAGTACCATTCATCGGAATGTACACATGACCCATCTTTTCAATTAGATTCAATCACTCCCAAAAACTGGAACCATGGTTATCAAAAAATCTTGATTTTGAGTCTTTCTTGAACGCTATTTTTCTTATTTTGACTTCATTTCGATTTCATTCTGTTCCCGAGTTGTTAATTTACAACTTTTTTGAATATGTTATCTGAAATGGAACGAAGACCGATCAACGAAGGATCTTACGGAGACGAGATGGAACGAGAAATTACCTTATTGTTACGCGAACAGCAACGTCGACACGAATCGGATGATCTTGAAAAAGAACTTAATCTTCATCGAAGTGGGTCAGCTCCTCCGACCATTGAAGGTTCACTGAACGCCGCTGGTCGTATGTTTGGTGGTGGGGGTTCTTATAATGAGTTTATGGATAAAACCCAGAATGGTTTTATGTCTCAAGAGGAGGAGCAAAGGTCTGATCCTGCTTATTTATCGTACTATTATTCCAATGTTAATCTAAACCCCAGGTTGCCGCCACCTTTGATATCGAAAGAGGATTGGAGGTTTACTCAAAGGATGCACGGTGGAAGTTCTGCTGTGGGTGGTGGTGGTGTAATTGATAGGAGGAAGACTACTGTGGCTGATGGAAGCAGTGGTGGAGGAGGTAGATCCTTGTTTTCTATGCCGCCTGGCTTTAATTCTAAGAAAGTAGAGAATGAGTCTGAAAACCTCCATAGCTCAGCCGAGTGGGGTGGTGGTGATGGATTGATAGGTTTTCCTGGTTTAGGACTTGGTGCAAAACAGAAGAGCTTTGCAGATATAATTCAGGTGTGTGTATAAATTGGTTAGTGTTTGTTTATCCACTTAATGGTCTTATTGTCTCATTCAGATGTATCTTAGTTGCATGAATTTGATTGCTTACAGTCTTTGAGTTCCATCAAGATATTTAATGTAATTTCACATGTTTGAACAAGAGTGATTGCGATTAGCTCAATTCTGTTGACCTTTGTGGCTTTAATTGATGAAGTTCATTTATATTTGTGCAGAATGATCTGATCCGTTCAACTTCTCCTGCTGCAATCCCTTCTCGTCCTTCAAGCCGTAATGCCTTTGAAAATATTGATGCCTTAAGGTCCACTGAAGCTGAGCTTTCTCATCTGCATAGCTTGCAAAATGAATTGAATTTATCTTCTGTCCAAAGTGCAGGCCAATCTGCATCGTACTCTTATGCTGCTGCTTTGGGTGGTGCTTCGTTGTCTAGAAGCACAACTCCAGATCCCAAAGTTATTGCTCGAACTCCCAGTCCTTGCCTTCCTCCTATTGGCGGAGAAAGGACAGGCATGTTGGAGAAGAAAAATATCATCAATAATATAAACTCATTCAACTCTGAGACTCCAGATCTGGTTCATGCTTTGTCGGGTTTGAACTTGTCAAATGGTGGACTAGACGAGGAAAGTCATCTGACTCAGCAGATTGAACTTGATGATGAACGCCAAGATTATCTACTCAATATGAGAAATATTCAGAATAATGTTAACAACCAACATATGTATGCTAAGAAACCTGACTTTGGGCATTTCCAATCATCATCCTCCATATACTCTCCCACTAATTTGCCTTTAAATGGATTTCCTTCTTCGCCTCATAATGGCAGTACAAGAAATTTATCTCCCTTATACCAGCATCATCAGCAACAGCAACTTGATAGTCCCAATTCATCTTTCTTGAACTATGGTCATCCCGGTACCTCGACTATGCCCCCTTTGTATGATAATGCTGCAAATGCATCAGGTATGGCAATTCCTGGAATGGATACTCTTTTTCTTGGTGGAAGTTCTGCATTATCAGAGATGCAGAATTATGGTAGGATGGGAAATCAGATGGGTGGAGGTGGTTTTCAGGCAAATCAAATTGACCCTTCATATCTTCAGTACTTACAGTCAGCTGAATATGCCTCTGCACATGCTGGAAATCCTAACAACCTTTCAATGGACCGGAATTATCTTGGGAATTCATATGTTGATTTAGTGAGGAAGGCGTATGCTGGAGCTATGCTATCTCCTCAGAAATCACAATATGGTCTTTCATCTGGCCCTAAGTTTAGCGGTTCTAATTACTATGGGAATCTAGCTTACAACAATAATGTATCATATCCTGGAAGTCCGCGGTCTTCTCCTGTCTTTCCAAATGGCAGAGCTGGACCTGGTAGTCCTATGAGAAGCATAGTCGGGGATGTAATTGGACCTTGGAATCTACAAGGTGGTAGAAATGTGCATGATAACTTGGGATTCTCTTTGTTGGAAGAATTTAAGAGCAACAAAACTAGGTCTTTTGAACTCTCTGAAATTACTGGGCATGTTGTTGAGTTCAGGTAATTAACTTCTTGATTATCTTGTGGTTGATTCTGTTGTATCGTTCTAATTAGTAAATTAATGAAAAATCCTGTTTATGCAGTGCTGATCAATATGGGAGCCGTTTTATTCAACAGAAGCTTGAGACTGCAACAATAGAGGAGAAAAATATGGTATTTGAGGAAATTAATCCTCAGGCTCTTACTTTAATGACTGATGTGTTTGGAAATTATGTGATCCAAAAGGTAACGAGGAACATACATCTGATTTAGCTGTACACTAAGATCATTTTATCATATGCTGATCTGGCTGTTGATTATTTCAGTTCTTTGAATATGGTATGGCATCACAGAGAAGAGTATTGGCTGACAAACTCTTTGGTAATGTGCTATCACTTGGCCTTCAAATGTATGGTTGCAGAGTGATTCAGAAGGTATTTTTCTGTCTTCTAGCTGAATCCTTTGTTTGCTGCTCTGTGCTACATGTATATCTTATCTCTAGGTTTGTTCTTCAGGTAACTAGATTTTAATTTTTATATTTGGAAAAATCATAGAATTGCAATTTCAATTCTGTGGGGATTATAATTCTAATTTCATTTCCTGGTTTCAGTGATCAAACAATCAATAATAAATTTGCAATTGAACCCCCAATACCAATTCCATCCTAGCCAAACATAGTCTTATCTTATTTTTTGTAACATTTTTATATATTAATTACTGAATAATTTGCTCATTTGACCCATAATAATCCACTCTTTAATCAAACAAAAATTTTCTTGTAAAAAACTACATTATTTTTCAAATAACCCTAGATCATACAATCCCTATAATTTGATATCCAAAATTGAACAAAGAATTAAAAAAGTGGACCATCACTTCCGAATTTAAATTTATCTGAAACACATAATAGTCATCCTAAAAGATGACAAGAAGATAACTATATTATCCAAATCTTTTCCATTAAAGCAACCAATTGCGTTAATTGTGGTCCTGCGGTTACATCAAGAGTAAAATATTCTCAAGGTATTGCTTACTCCTACTAGTTGTTACTCTTGGACATACAAATAAATGAACTTGACTCGATGGTTGAATGGATAAATGAAAATTTTCACACCTAGGTACAATTTGTACTATAAGAAGCCTGTATTAAACTTGTAAATTAATTCATTTTCATGGAAAACATAATGATATTTTTTTTTTCTAGGTTGGAGTTCTATATTTTTTGGTTGAACACTTATTAACTTAATTTATCTCCAATATTCAATTATAAGGGCCAGAACTTAGACCAATTTTGTACCCCAAACTTGTCTAAAGTTCCCAAGTGATTGTCCTAAACCTATTTTTATGCTGATTTTCCTAAACAATCACAAGTGTCAAAATCTTTTCCTATTTTTATGTTTTTCCAAGATAAGAGATATTATAAAATATATATTTTTTATACTACTTATGTTACTTTTAAATCATTAAAGGAACATTTATGTATTGTACATAATAAATCTGATTTAAAAATATGAAAATTTTAATTGTGTCAAATAGACTAACCATTAGTATTTTGGGTGAAGTTAATTTAAAAACAATATGCCTATATATATATATTTAAAAGGAAACTTGCTTAAAACTATTGATGCAAAGATTAGCTCCATATTATTATTTTTGTGTCCGGATTAGATGATAAACTACACAGATTTGTAAATATGCCTCTATCAAAGTTTAGTTTCAAAACGTATCAAAATAGATACAAACATAATACATTTTTTGAAATGCTAGATCTAGATCCAGGTATAGAAACAAAATAAAAAGTGTTTCCAACTGGGACCATTTTGTCCCCCAACTGATAGTACTAATCAAGGACTGTTGTTAGGGGTTCTTATTCTATGAATTTTGAAGTGATTTTGTAGTTAAAAGTTCAGAAAATATTTATAAAAAAATCGTGTATATAATGATTTTTGGATTAAAAATGATTGTAATAAAAATTGAGTCTACATACTTGATCAATAATAAGGGAGAGAGATCAAGTGGATGTACTATGATATGAGTATAAATAAATAATATGAATAAAGTGAAGATTGACTATCAAATTAGGCAGTTTTTATGTTTGACTTTTGAGAGGATAATAGGATTAGGTCTGAGAGTAGCCATTTCATGGGCTTTGATGCATTTTAGGTGTGCAAAACTGGTTTAGAACGGTAACCATGTCATCAATAATATATACATACTAATATGAACTGTCAATTTGTTGTTCAATTTTAGGCTATTGAAGTTGTTGATCTGGACCAAAAGATAAAAATGGTTGGAGAGCTTGAAGGTCATGTGATGCGGTGCGTTCGTGATCAAAATGGTAACCATGTGATCCAGAAATGTATTGAATGTGTTCCTGAAGAGCATATCCAGTTCATTGTTACCACTTTTTTTGATCAAGTTGTCACCCTTTCAACTCATCCATATGGATGCCGTGTCATACAGGTTTAACATCATACTGATCACTTTGAGCTTGTTTGATGTAGGTATTTGTTGTTTCTTGAAATAAATCGATACTCTACTGATTTTTTTGTTTGATGAAAAAGTCTGTTTATTTGGATTAAATGACTAAAATATCTCTGGATTAAATCCAAATAACCCTTTATCAAACAAGGCCGCCTTTGTTGATTAATAATATTTCTTGGGCAAGTTATTAAGGTACTGGAAGATTTATAACTTTCTTCTTCTTCATGTGAATAGAGAATCTTGGAGCACTGCAAGGATCCAATGACACAGAGTAAAGTGATGGGTGAAATTTTAGCATCTGTTAGCATGTTGGCACAGGATCAATATGGCAATTATGTTGTTCAGGTATTTTGCTATATCACATGCTTCTATACTATGACTATCACTGTCTACATAGATGGATGGCTTGGATTTAAGATTAGACCCGTGAATGAAGTGGAAATATGTTGAAATCTTGTGATGGCCTATTTGAAAACAATCTTCTTTTTTTTATAGAAACTGGAGTTTTTTTATCTCAATCCCAGTAATAATGAGAAATTGCCAGATTTTATACTTGTACTGAATTTTGTCTGTTTGGTAAAAAATGTAGTTGGGTGAGATTACAGGTTAATTTCCTACTGCATTTGTTTGTTTGCAGCATGTGCTGGAGCAAGGAAATGATAATGAGCGTTCAACAATAATTAGAGAGCTAGCCGTGAACATAGTTCAAATGAGCCAACAGAAGTTTGCATCCAATGTCGTCGAAAAGTGTCTGTGTTTTGGGGATCCTTCTCAACGACAACTTCTTGTCAATGAAATGCTTGGCACCACAGATGAAAATGAGCCACTTCAGGTGCCTTATCATATGCTTGCTTCTTCCATCAACAAATAATTTGAATCATGAAAACTAAAACATCTTCTTGTTCAGGCCATGATGAAAGACCAGTTTGCAAATTACGTTGTACAGAAGGTTCTGGAAACTTGCGATGATCAGCAGCGCGAGCTTATCCTGTCACGAATTAAAGTCCATCTGAATGCCCTGAAGAAATATACATATGGGAAACACATTGTGGCTCGTGTAGAGAAGCTAGTTGCTGCTGGAGGTAAGATAAGAATTCCTTCAACTTAACTCTAAATAATATATAGTATTCCCATTTCACCTAAAAATTAACCTCTGATTGTTTCTTGAAATTTGCAGAGAGGAGAGTTGCATTGCAGCATTCTTCTTCATATCTCGCAGCTTAGACATTAGTGCCAAAAAAGAGGTTGTACAGCTAACAGAGGCTAGTTTGCGCTCTCTCTATCTCTATATATATTTCTCGATCTCACCTTTTAGGATAGGTTGGTTGGGGAGCTGAATAAGAAAAACTGTACTTTTTCTTTGTGAAGTTTTAAATTTGAAGGATTTATTTATATAATAATTATATATAGAGAATGAGTTGAAGAACAAGTCGAGGCTCAATGAGATTCTACAGAGGAAAATTGATTTGCATGTACTTAGTAGCTTCGAGAGTGTAAAGAATACTTGCTAGCTACTTAACGCTGTAATTTTATCGTGTGACTGTACAAATGTTGGCATGACATATGGTCAAGTTATCTTTTGAGATCTTTTTCTGTATGATAAAAATACAGTTGTTTTTTGTTCTTTTATTATCTTGTTCATGTTTATTACTGTCCATTGATATATCTTACTGTATTGCTTTGGTAAGTGGGATTTATCCTAATCTTTTAAGTTGTATCATCACCCCCATTATGAAATTACCTAAGGTGTAGTTGCTTAGGGTATTTTGTTTTAGATTGTGTAAAAGAAGTGTGGTAGTTAAGATTGCAGTTCATTTGCCTGGTTTGTGATTTTTACGCACTGGATTTGGACGAGATGTTTTAAGTTTGAATCTCACTTATGACCAGTTGGTTCACCAAACTCGGACCCAGCCTCACAAATTCTTCAGGTTCGAAGGGATCCAGTGCCCAACTACTGGGAATTGTGTTATCGGAGCTGAGCCATTCCGTCAGTGGACACCCACAACTTTTCATTGGTTAGAGAAGCCCTCCTCTATAATACATTAAGAAAAGATGTTCACTGAGGCGGAAAGACTGTCATATGAAACACTTTAATTAAAGTGAGTGGGATCTTAGTAGGATGTTGCGCTATCCTAGTGACAAACTCTCAGACACATTTTGGGAGCTTTTTGAAGGGGGGCAACAATAACAAATTTCTATAGAAGCACGTAGCTTATCTTGAAGTCCATGACGAGTTCTCCCCTTCCAAACTGTAGGATCTCTTCTTTTCTTGTGAAGCCTTCCACTCACAGATTTACTCATAAGGAAATGATTTCACTTGTCTAACTGGTGTTAGTGCAATAAGTATGAGGCGACAATCAATCAACCATGTACTCTTCCATTCCGATCTCACTAAAGACGTCTAGTTCCTTTTTGTAGAGCATCCTTAACTCTCATTGGGTTATACAACATTGTCGATGACGTTTGGGAGCAATACGAGTGATATTAATATTATACGGGATAACAAGTAAGATTGAGGGATAACTAGTGAGATTGATATTATACGTCTGAGAGCAATGAATCTGTAGGAGTAACACAAATCAGTGTCCACCGATTGTGAGTCATTGGAGTAAATAAACAATTGAGGGATACGAGTGAGATTGATATTATATGTTTGAGAGCAATGAATCGGTAAGAGTAACACGAAGAACAAGACCATAAGTGTCTAATTGTGATAATGTGTGATTAATATTATATGTTTGACAACAATGAATCAATAGGAGTGATTGATATTATAAGTTTGAGAGCAATGAATCGATAGGAGTAACACGAAAATGTTCGATTGTGTGTTAATTGGAGTAAATAAATAATCGAGGGATAAAAGAGTTTTGACTTACATATTCTAATAATATGCTTAGTCCAATTAAGAAAATACTTGCGAAAGTATATCTAAAATGGTTGGATATTTGTGAATATGTAAAATTGATAATTTATGTTAAAATAGTAAAAGTTTAATTTAAAAGAATATTAATTATATATTATTATTGTAGAAACTTATAACTCACTCAATATAATACAAGAACTTATGTCTTCGTGATTATAAGTCTTGGTAACCCTAATAATGACATCATAAAATTTATAAAATGATCATTTCGGACAAAAATACTCATTTCACGTCACGCGAAGCATCATTGTGTGACGCGAAGGGGTGACCTGATAATGCATCGCGTCATGCGAAGTCATTTTTGCAAACATTATCAGGTCACCCTTCGCATCACGCGATGATGTTTCGCGTGACGTGAAATATGTATTTTCGTCTTTAGACAATCCGAAAATATCATTTTTCCAAATTTTATCCTATAAAATTAATTACATGAGTTTATTTTAATAAGAATTTATTTAATATATAAATATAAATTATTTTATTTATATGAATTCATGTAAAATTATAAATTCTTACAATTCTTAAATATGAATATAATATATTTAACATTGAACGAGTTTAACTTGTTTAAGAAATTACTTAAAATTAGAATCTTAAAATCTTAAAAATCTTAATATTTTAAGGATGTCTTCCCTAAGAACTGAATGAATACTGAAAATATTTTTAAAATGAATATTAATATTTATTATGTAAACTTAATATTTTTATTTTGTGTATATAAATAAAAAAAGAAAGATAGAATAAGCCTTTTAAAAAACAAAAAGCTTGAAAAATATGGTGGAGAACAAATCGATTTTGGTAGCTGTGCTCGAAGGGAGCATAATCATGACTGTAAGTAAAATAGGGTGAAAAATAATCAATGCAATACACAAAAATAAATGAAATAAACCAATTAATTCATTTGAAATTATATGATTCTTAATTACTAAATTATAATTTATTATAAATACTTTAATTTGTTAATATATTTCAAATAATTAAAATATATTTAAAAACATTTCAAATAAGATTTATAAATGGTTAACTGAATTAGTACTATTTATTCAAAAAAATAAATATAATATGCACATAAAAACTTAATAACTTTAATTAAAACATGAGTAAATCAAATTAGTATTATTGAATATGTGCTATTACAATTCATCAAAAATTTATCTAAAAAATATCATAATTATGATTGATTCTCACTAAAAACTACTTTAATTTAAATAAAGTATTATAGAAAAAAAATATATTATCTTACTAGATGGAATAAATTATGTAAAAAGAAAAATATGTAAGAGTAATTTTTTATTTATTAGGGCTTAATCAATTTAGAGCTAGTTTCATCTTGTTTTTATTTTTTATTTGCTTTAAATTTTTCTCTATTATAATAATATTATTTTAATTATTAAATTACTCAATTTATCAATTAAAATATGAAAATAAAATTATTTTTATTAAAATTCAATTTTAAATCTATTTTTTAAAAATAATTTATCTTAAACAAATTTTTAAATAACCTAATTTTTGTCATACAATTTTTTTTGGACTAAACTCATACAAGTCATAAAAACACAAAATCAAACTAGTCCTTAGTATAACATAATTTATTAAAATATTTGTTATAATTTTGAGCGAATGTTAATGGTTTGAAAGTTTAATCTAAGTGTAATATATTCTTGTTATTACTTAAAACTAGCATGTATCCCGTACATTTGCACGAGTAATAATATAAAAAATCGTGAAAAAAATATTACGGTAAATTTTTTATGGGCGGATCAATCCACAATCCGACTCAAATATCCATTTACTCTCACATATATCCAAATTAACCACAGCTCTGCATTAGTTAGTTAAAACCCTAAGCCTTAAACCATAAACCCTAAACCACAGCTCTGCATCATTATATATATATATATATATATATTAGTTAGTTAAAAAGTTGAACTTATATCGTTAAAATGTCACGCGTTTATCAAAATTTGGGTTGAATTTAAAATATAAAGTGTTATTAGCTTAGCTGGTTAAAATGTTATACTTGTTTTTGTTAGGTTGCAAGTTCGAACCATACCTATAACATTTTTAATTTTATTTTTAAACGTTTTAAGTTTATGGGCGGGTCAACCCACAATCCGTCGACCCAAGTATCCATTTACTCTCACATATATCCAAATTAACCATAGCTCTCGACCCGGCAATCCGGACACTTTAAAAATTAAGTATCATTATATATATATATATTTTTTGGTTGATTATAAGTTAAATAGCATCAAAAACGAAAAAAATAACATTCAAATTAGTAAGTCATATAAATCATGACATATGTTTGTAGTGAATTAATCCTGTCTAAAATTAGTTAGGTAGTAAAATTATTAATTATTTAAAATTTAGTAGTTAAATTATTGATATTGTTATTTTAGTTATCTATTAATAGAGCGGTCAAACTGGCCAACCCATGGAGGGATGGACACCCATGTAGGGATGGCAATTTAAAACCGCCCCGTGAAAACCGAACCGAATTGCCCCGTTTGGGACGGTTTTTCCCCGAAACCGAACGAGGATGGGGCGAGGATGGTATTTGTGTCCCCCGCCCCGAACCGCCCCAATTTCACCCCGTTTTCACCCCGATTCTGCCCCGAATACCATAAACATAATTAAATATATTAAATCATCAATATATTTATTTATTTACTATATTTTATAAGAGTATTAAAATTATTTCTTTATAATAATATAAAATTTTAATATATTACAATATATATTATATTAAAAAATTGGTTTATATAATTTTATTGTATAATATCTATTTATTTTTTTAAATAAAAATTATTAACGGTGCCCCGCGGGATTCCCCGAAACCGAAAAAAACCGAACGGTGCGGGGATGATATTAAAAAAATCCCCGAAATTTAAACGGGGTGGGGATGGTAATTGCATTCCCCGCCCCGAACCGCCCCATTGTCATCCTTAAACCCATGGCAGGACGGGCTTACCCATCAAAATCCATCATTCGACGGGTCGACGGAGGGCCGACCCACCATCCTGACGGACTGAAAATCCCCAACCCAAGGTGGGTTGCGGGTTAGGCTGGCCAGCATGCGAAATCATTAATAGTTCTAAAACACAAGAGTTCAAAACATGATCAAATAGTCATAATACACACCAAACAAGAGTCTTGTCTATCGTTACACATTAATTGACCAAATAGTTCAACAATATAACTAAAATTTGAAAAAATCATAAAATAGAAATTCAGTAAAATCAACATTATTTAAATATCATAAATCGAGATATAATCTATGTCAAATCTTTCTCCTACATCTCCTTTCTCATCACTGTCTGCTGCAATGCTGCCTGAGAGAGAAAAAAAAATTAGGGTTACGCGGCATGATGACATATGTGGTATACATATAAGACTATAAATCAGATTAGATTTTTTTTGTCAACCCGCGGGCGAACCCAAGCCCGACACGCCTAGGCCCGTGACCCGAGAGGGCTGGTCCGTGTCGGCTCACTTTCAAATGGGTTGCTAATATTTCAACCAAACCCGTTTAAATTGTTTGGCGGGGCAGGCCAACCCAAATTGACGACACTGTCTATGATAATAAGTTAACATCGTTCCACAATTCTACCATTATTTTTACTCAAAACTTATATATCACATCTTATTTTATTTTAAAATATTAAATTAATTATATATTTTTTCTTGTATAACATTTAAAATACAAAAAGGCATTACACTAATTTAAATAACATATTTTTTCCATCATATAAATATGATATTTGTATTTAAAAAATCCCAATAAAGAACACAACATCAAACAAGGTCTAACTATAAAACAAAGTTTGTTTTTCAGATCTTCTTCTCAAGGTTTTCATAAAATGCAGATCTAAGTTATAAGATTCCTAAATGGGTTAATTAATATATATATTAATATAAAATAAAAAAAGTAAGGATAATTGAGAACAATATGATAATGGGTCCACATGGACAAGGAATCGACATGGGAAATAGCAATTGATTAAGGAGTGCCAAATGCTCACTTTTCATTTATTTATTTTTCATTTTTTTATTTTACTTTTAATTTTTAATTACAAAGTGAACTGAAGATAGAGGGGAAGCAAAATGATTAGGCATGAGCATAGGCAGTCATCATTTGCCACCATGAGACTCTAAATTAACACTAATATTTTTAATTATTCTAAAACTATTACTAATATTATTCTTTTTAATACTTTTACATTACATTAATATTATGTATGATTTATTTTAACCTACCAAACTTTGTTCGGTTGATCGATTTGAATTTTTTTAATCTCGATATAATCAAACATTATCTCGTTCATTCTTCTATAATCAATTAGCAAGTCAATTTATTAACTCACTAAAGTAGTTCAAGTAGCAATAGTGATTTCTAAAAGATCATTCACAAGTTTAATTTACATTTAAAACGATTTAAGTTAAAGTGAATGACATTACTATAGTGATGATAGTATTTCACCCTTTAAAAAACATACTAATTTACCTTCTATCTATTAACAAAATTCATTTTATTTTTCAAAATAACACAGATTAATATTTTAAAAATAATTCAAAGAAGCTTAACTTAATTTAAGTGGAAAAAAAATATTGCCAAAAAAATCATAACTCCTTCATGTTTATTTTTCATTCACTACAAAAACTCGTTAAATTAAAAGACTTTGTAGAATAGTACTAGTTTAAAAGAATTATTTTCTTCCTTTGAAAAATGAATTTGATAAAATGGTTTGAACAAATTAGTGTATAGATCAATGTCATAGTTAAAGAAACTCAAATGAGATGAGATTAAATATTGACTTTTTACAAAAGAGATGATATCGATGTAACCGATTTTTCTTCTAAACATCCCTTAAGTTGAAATACAATATCGCAATTGTAGAGTCATATTACTTTAATAAGAGATTAATTTTCTTCATTTAAAAAATAAATTTGACAAGTATTTGATAAAATGGTTCGAACAAGTTAGTGTATGGATCAATCTCATAGTTACATAAACTCAATTAACACGGAATCGAATCTTGAATTTCCATGGAGGAGATGATATCGAGAAACCATTAGAATTGACCCATTTTTTTTCTTAGCATGAATGGATAAGTGAAAACATAAATTTTGAATATTGAATTTATAAATCAAACAAGATCTAGAGCCATCAATGGTTACATCATATCATATGGTCACATCCCCAATTAGGGTTGTCTCCCTCAGAGGAAAAGAAGCACCTTTTATTTTATGTAGACCCTGAAAAAGAGACACACACAACCCTTAAAGAAATAAAGATTTGTAGCTTTATTCGCATTGGATCCTTCGCCAAATTGACATGAAAACTTCAACCCTTTTTTCTAATTAAAATAATATGATTAAAAAATAAATATACATGGGCCTCCTCCTCCTTCTCCTAAAAAAGAATGTGACATTTCATAATTACATTCTTATTAAATTAAACCACAAAAATATCCTCATATATACTAATACTATTCTCATCATTCATTCATCTCATGCAATATTTCTATAAATCTCATTCTCTTCAATTCCTCTGTTTTATTTAATGTCAATCTTAGAAAACATGTCTGCAATCATGGGTATTGACAATATTGAAGACATCTCTTCAATATCTTCCTTAACTTCCATTAGAATTCCAGATTGTCCGGAGAAGGAGGAGGAGGATGGGGTTGGGCCGGTTGGCGGAACAACTACTCCGACGAAGAAACGAGATCTAAGGGCTATTATCCTTCAATGTCCGCCTGCGCCAAGGAAATCCAAGCCATCTCCGGCCTTGTTCTTGGGAAAAAGACATCGTGATCATCTAATTAAGGGAACACTTTTGCTCGATATGTCACACGAGGTACAAGCATTGTTTCCAGTTGGATTTATGTCTGATCTTCGTCGTAAGATCAAGAAGGCTCGAACTTATAATTGAATCAATGGTTGTGTGTATCTTACTCGAAGCAATGGATACAACATATTTTAATAGGATTTTGTTTTTTTGGCTTGATTTTTCATTTGGAATTTTTATGATACAAGATTTATATTAGAGCATTGAAGAGCCAATTAATCAGACAAGAATATGTGTTGATCAATGATTGAAGAAATTTAGAATAAGGTAAATAAATCTTGATATGAAACATTAGATTTGATGCTTCAAGTTTCTTCACTTGGGTGGATTTCTAGAACTCCACAAAGATAAGATTTTTTGTGTTGACGGAGTAACATTATATCGATTCCTGTCTCAAATTGCTATCAGAGAATTCGACGTTGTTTTATCATCATCTCAATGTATTTTGTTTCTTTCGACAAACATAATCTCTTCTTAAATTTAAATTTGAATGTTCATAAAAATTGTCTTGTATCTATTATACCTCATTATTGCAGATTTTTTTTTGATAAATTTAAATTTAGCTCTACTATGTTTTTATACTATATCAAGAATCCTACCTCGGACAGATTGAATACTATGTTGTTTATACTCTATCAAGAACGCTGCTTCCGACGACAGATTGAATGTATCATATATATTGAATTTTTTTTATATACAATCCTATAAATCCAATAATTCATCTAAGTAAAGTCAAATTCATTAATAATAAAACATAATTATAAAAGACGACAAGATTAAGTTAATATACCTGTAAATTTTACCAGAAATTCAAACTAATTTAAATGCTTGCCCTTAAATTGTCAAATCACTTTCTTACCAGAGAAAAAATCTTGATCAAATATTGTTTAAAAACAAGTTTATCTAATACAAGAAATAAATAAGATAATATAATTAGACCCTTTAGTAACTTTTTATTTAAGTTTCTCAAGTGAACACAAATAAATTTGTTCAATGTATATTAATGAAAGTAAAAAGGATTGAAAAGAACAAATTACAACAATATTCATAGCAAAAAAGGAAAAAATTACAACAATATTAATATAACGGGCAGGCGATTAAAGGTGTAAGCACAAACAAACACACGATTCCATATAAAATTGTTCAAATCCCTAAGATCGTTCTGATCTGGTCAGGGGGATGTCTAGCCAGGGCCTTAGGATCTGCATACTGATTCTTAGGATCCATAATCGCTTTATAAATAAGTTCATAAGCTTCGGCCAAAGACTTCGCAACTTGAACAGAAGTCTCGGACCTCAACTTAGGTACCTGCATTTGTTCAAACTCAGGTAACGAGTTTTCATTTCCCAAAACAAGACCAAAAAGAACCTTCAGACATTCCGATAGGGATGCCTGAGATGTATCCTCCATTTCCGCTAATGGAGAATCATTATTGTCTGATGAATTGTTAAAGTACGACATCTTGTTCAATAGCCCACATTTGTTAAGAATTGAGTCGACTTCTTTTCTAACCAGATCGCGAATGTGACTATCGATCATTGATCCCAGTTTCTTTACGTAATCAGATGCTGCTTCACGTCGAAATAAAGGTTGTTGAATTGTGCACAAACAGTTTATGAGGAAAATCTTTGAAGGTGTTTCACTTGTCTGCAAGAGATGAAGCACCCGTGTTAAGTTATTCTTCAATTTTGCAACATTTTCAACCTAGTCTTTACTAGGGTACAGTTTGAACCACTGAAACTGAATAACTAATCCAGACCTATTAACGAATATGGAAAACTGATGACATCTGTCGGGATTAATTTTTTTTTTGGTGAAAGACCCAACTCCAACTCAACCAAACCACTAACACCTACTCTATCTATTCACTCCATTTAAGATCAGATATTGTCGGGCTTCGTTGATATTGGTCCACAAGTTAAGATCAGATTGGTCTTAAGTTACAGACACCAACAAAGAACTCATAGAGACATCAAAGCGCGAGAAGAAACATCGTCAAAAAGGAAAGGAGAGAATGAAAAACAATCCTACCAAAGGATATCATTTTTATAATCAGAAAACTTAGCATATGCATTACCAAAGGAAATTAAACGGATTAAAGTAACGAGCTTTGATACTAGTATAATGCAAACAGATATCCGAACCAATGCAAGGGAAGAAGAATACAAACCTGAGCCGAGGAGATGGAACTTCTTTGAGTCAAAATAGCATCAACAGAGGATTTAGTGAATTGACCAGGATCAGAACTGGTTCTATTTTTCCTAAATAAGCTACCTTTTGACTTATATGCATCTGCAGCTTGTTCACACATCTACAAATACAGAAGAAAAAAACAAAAATCTGAAAATGAAACTTAAAATATGAATATCACATTAAGTTAAAAGGTAAATATACCTGAATGATGGGATCAAGTAAAGCAGATATTACAGGATCAAAAGGAGGCTTTTTTCCCGACTCAGGAAACATCATGCCATCGTATGTCTCTATTATTTCAAGCAACAAAGAGACACCTTCCCTAACCGCGAGAGGTGGAGAAAGATCAACAGGAACAAGGGCCGGATATCTTACAAGCTTTTCTCCCCGTGTTTTTAAAATATCAAAGAATGTTTTCTGAGAAGCATCTTTAAGAGCCCAAAGTGTATTACATAATGCAGTATCTCTTCCTAGCAAATCTGAGATCTATAAGAAAAAAGTAAGTGTTAGTCAAATCACTTCTTCAATAAATTCATTCAAATCATCGACCAAAATTTAAAATATTAAACGCTAAGGATATTTTGATAAACTGTTGGGCCTCGTTTGATTTAGGGTTATTTGAACAGCCAAGTGGTTATTTTGTAATAACTTGTTTGATGTAGGTTATTGAAGATTAAGCTATTTGGTATAAATATAGAACGAAAAAAAAAAAGAAAAAAAAGAGTATCTAGGGTGATGATTTAATTGACATGATTAATGAGTAGATTGCTGATTGAATAGTGAGTTATTTGAATTTATTTCAAATAAACCGCATCAAACAAGCCCATATATACCACTTTTCTTTTCTTCTTTTAAAATCCAGTTTTTTAGTCAACGGAGTATATACACATTGAGAACTCACAGTATAGCTGTAAAACTCCAGAGTGTTGCTGAGTTTGTATGATGTAATTATACTCGGCTGCGATTGCAACACTTGTTCAACTCTCACTTTAAATGGTCGACAGACTCCTTCAAATATTCTGTCAAGAACAAATGTCAAATCAATTTCTGTCTTTCCTAAATGACTCTCTAATCCTTCGCCAAATTTCCTGGCAGTTGGTCCAGTATCAGAAATTGCATCTGGATCAAGTAATGCAAGGACGAGCTCCCTTTCTGATGCTAAGGCCTACAAGAGATAAATACAACTGATTATAATCCAAACTATTATCCCTCTGCAGTAACAAGAGGTTGTAACAACAGAAAAATAAAAGTGCAACAAACCTGATGCAGCCATCCCAACATGTCACCCACATATCTCAATGGATCGTGAGCATGTACTTCAATAGGTCTAGGCATTCCACCCGGTCCACCACGTGTGAGAGCACTTATAAACCTCCTAAATAGTGCATTATGCCTCATGTTTGCAACCTTCATTAAAAAAATGTAAAAATCAAGACCTTGTTTGATGTGCGTTATTTGAGATTAACTTCAAATAATCCACTATCCAATAAACAATTTACTCAACATTCAAATTATCAATCAAAATACTATCTACATGAAAAAAAAAAACTATTTATTCATTATATAGGTATACCCCTAATGTCTTTTACCCAAATACCTGATTTTCAGTAATCTACACCAAACAAGATCAAACAAGACCCAAATTTCAGATGCAGAAGGTAGATCTTCAATGAGATTACCTCTTCTGCGCAATACTTGAAGAGGACAGGTCGTTCTTTAAGGCATCTGACAGCTGTTCTAAGAAGTTCACCTACTTCCGGATTATCAGTATCTCCCAGTCTCCTACACTCTGTCTGCACCCACCTAGACAGCCAAAGGATATCACAAGACAGATACACAGTTATACACTATTGTAGAAGTCAACAAGAATTTTTTTTACCTGCACAACCGCTCATATGCCCCTTCTTGGTAGACAGCCATCATATCCATAAGTTCCAGACCTGCACGCTGCAAAGTCTCTCAAGTCAGTCAATAAACCATTTCTTATCTATTTTTTTTTTGAGATGGCCGAATGTCTCCAACTATCACCAACAACAGAGAATAATCTCCCAAGAACAAAGCACAAATAGAAACAAAACTGATGGATAATGGGCTGTTTTGGTATCCAAAATTTTCAAGCTGGTCATGATCTGGAAAATTTACACTTATATTTCCCAAAAATCACAATGATCTAAAATTAATTTGATCATGATCCCAAAACAAAAGCTCTAACTAAATGAAATAAAGAAAAAAATTACACTATAAATTGGGTCATGATCTAGAAAATGATTTGTATTCGAAATGAAGCAACACAAACCATACTTAATCTAGATCATGATTTATTGAGAAAAAAACTTACACCATACGAAAAATATCACTTTCAATTTTAACATTGCCGATTTTTCATTGAGATCGTGATTATGACATACATTGGGAGAAAATACTTGTTTTTCAAAAAGGTTCAATGAATTCTAATACTGACATTCAGTTGTACTCCTATCTAATAACTACAACATGATTATTTTTCAAAAAATAGAAGTCCTAAATAAGTAAATATACCCAATTGTTTTTAATAAAACACTATAATCTCTCCATATCCATTTCTTGTGAGGCGTATTAACTTTCAAATCTTCTACCTCTGCAGTTATTTTGTGCATCACAACACTATTGATTCATTGTATATTTACATCATACAAAGGTGGCGAGATATATTCATACATGGATTTGGGAAAATCAAATCTTTACCTCTAAGCATACACTATAAGCATGTGCAGTCTGAGCAAAGCACTGTAAATAGAAACTGCTTTATTTATTGTTGTTGCACAACAGTGAAGAACGAGAATAATGCCGTGTTTACCTGATGATGAGTACGAAGCAAAATTTTGCAGTTGCCATGAATTTCTTGAACATGAGATAACGCCTTGAAGAAATTTTCACTGAGCTCCTCCTCCCTCAAAGCATTTATCTGTAAGAAAGTATCATATGCCAAATATTATGTTACTTTTAGTGTTTATTTGCTGTTTGACATTCCATATGAAAGAAGAACAAGACTAAGGAATCAACCTCTTCATTAGAAAGCTGATAATCGCGAAGGAAACACGACACAATCTCTTGTCTTTGAGTAGTGATTTCAAGTTCCTGTTTAAGCCGTTCTGTAGTATTAATTATATCTCCAGTTGTAGAGCTGCAACTACTCAAAGTCTTAGCTATCCTACAATGGTAAAAACAGTTTAATCAGATTTTCCATGAACAACTCAATTTCATCTGGATCGTTGCTTCACAGAAGAATTATAAACTTAGAACTATGAATTTACACAAGAGAAATGGCTTATTAGCTTACTTATCGCAGCAGTCAGCAAGAGCGTTAACCTCCTCTTCCACACGATCCAATGCCTAATCACATAATCCAATTCCAATTACAATTACAATTACCGATAGAGATAGAGAAAGGAAAAAGTTTAAAGACCTGTTGAGCGGTATCAGAAGCTTGAAGAAACTCTTGATTGATGGAGAGCGAACGCTTTTCAATGGTGGATCGGAGGTTACGGCGAGCATGAGAAGTGTTTCCAGTGTAAAAGTCGGAAAGAGTGCTAAGAGATAATAGTAGATCTGGACTGTCCGTCCTTGTATCAAGCACCTTTTTCAACTTCCTTGACAGTCCCGGCGCAAGAGCGGTGGTCGTTCCCATTGTAACTCCGACGAACCTCTATATCGGCGGTTTTCTCTCTCTCTCTCTCTCTCTATTTCCTTCTACTTCTAATATTTCTAAATGAAAGGAAATTATATATAAACCTTCTTCTTTCTCTGTTTATCCAGAAATTTCCAAATCTTCACATATACACTCTGAGTATGAATTACAGACGGGAGGAATCCAACGCCACCGAACACCGACGATCGGAGGTCGGAAAAGCTTGCACGCGCCGGTCAGAGGTGGATTGACAGAGGCGCGTGTCTTTTGACCCATTAAAGAATGGGTCGGATTAATAGAAACGATTCATTCCAATAACCCGAACTGCGTCATTTCATTTGCCCAGTTAATTTCTCTATTGAAGGAGATAATAGTAGTCTGTTCATGTCCTTCAATTTCTATTGTTTTTTAATTCAGATACTGAGTTTATATTTTGTTAAAATCTTCTGCATAACTTAACAAAGTACATTATAGTTACCCAATTTCAATATGGATGATTATTTTTTAATTGAATTTCGCCACAATTTTTTTCTTTTTTTTAAGTTACCCTTTAGTCTTAACCTAAACATTAGGAAGATGCTAATTCTTGGATGGTCATATATGCCCTTAACAAATATATGATTATCAATTTGAATTTAGGTATGAGTTTAGTTATAACATTAAAATTATTAGACTGAATAAATTTATACTTTTATTTAATTTGTTTTTAGTTCAATCTTTCGATTACTAACTTAAACGGTAGACTCAGTAAATCAATAAAACTATTTGTGAGATATTCAAATTTTGACTCAATAAAAAGCTTGTTCGTTAATTAGTCCTAACGAGCCAACTCATTTAAAAGCTTAAAATTTTAAATGAGTTAGAGCGTTTAAATATTCGACTAGTCCACTTGTGAATATATTTGACTTTTAATGAATTCGTGAACATGTTTGATTAAAAACTCATTTATGGATTTATGGTTCGTGAACATGTTCGTTTAAAGACTCGTTTAGAGCATAATTTAATATTTATTAATATACTAATATTTATTATAAAAAATAGGTGAAACCATAAAACCATCTTATTATACTTCTCTTGGCTCTTGAGAAATTTACAGGCCCATCTAAATAGATAGGCACAAACCTAGTAATTTTTTTTGAAATTTTGAGTTCCAATATAAAATACAATAATATCTTAAAATAATTCAAGAAAAGAAGATGAGACATAAACTTGCTTTGAATAACCTAATTAAAATCAAACTTGAAACCACAAAAAAGTTTTGGAACATAAAATTTCAGTTTTTTTCAACATAAAACATGAAAAATGCAGATAATTAGAATAATAAAGATCAAAATTGAAACACCAAAGGAATAAATAAGGCAAAACTAGTAGTAGATTATCAAAGAAATACCAAAGTTCAAAGACTACAAATCAAAAACAAAACAAAAAACCCATCCAACAACCCATCATCACCATTCTAATACAAACAAAGAACCAGATACATGCTTTTGATTCGTTTGATTACCTCAAAAAAGAAGCTATTCATTCTGACTCTTCTCCTTTCTTCTTCTTCTTGTCCTTCTTTTTCTTCTTCTTCTCACTTTTCTCCTCAGCAGATTCTACATCATCTTCAGCATCCTTGTTCTTCTTCTTCTTCTCCTTCTTTTCTTTCTTCTTCTCAGATTTCTCACCATCAGATGTTCCATTATCAACCCCCTCTTTGTTCTTCTTATCCTTCTTCTTTTTCTTCTCACTTTTCTCTTCAGCTACAGCTTCAACCTCAGTTTCATCCACTTTCACCTTTTTGACAGCATCAGTTGCTGGACTACCCTCAACCTCATCTGCCTTCCTCTTCTTCTTCTTTTTCTTCTCTCCATCGTCTGTAACAGCTGGTTCAGCCTCGGTTACTGGTTCAACAGCAGCCGCCAAGCTAGCAATGATGGCATCTCCTCCTTCAGGTAGAGGAACAGTCACATTCCTAAGCCACTCAGCAGGAGTACTCTCGTTTGGCTTCCCACGTTTATCCAACTTTCCTTCCGCAACCAGCTTCTTCTTCATCGAAGCTCTAGGCCCAAGTCCCCATTTTCTAGGGTAAGTATCTCTATCCATCACAACCCTCTTGATCTTAGCAACAACTCCATGGTCACAAGTAGCCATCACAGAAGTAGTCATCTCAGCAATACCCAAAGCAATCGCTTCTCCTTTAGTAGTCATCAGAACCACCTCTTCACCAACATCAATCTCATTCTCAAACCTCAAAAGCCCAGGAATCATCAGCTTAGCACCATAACAGATAGCATTCACAGTCGAATCCTTAACAATCAATCTCTTGTAACTCGTCAACAGAACCTCAAGAGGCATAATAACCCTCCTTAGATAAGTCTCATCTCTGTAATTATCATACATCCATTGTGCATCCATCACATCATGCATCGTTACCATATTATCTTTCTCACCAGAAATACCGGAACGAACACGACGAAGCTCCTGCATATGTCCACCAACTCCCAACAACAATCCTAAGTGAACACACATTGTTCTAACATAGGTTCCAGCTTCACATGATATCCAAAAAACAACCAAATGTTTTTCAGCATCAAACTCAAGAAGCTTACTTTCGTAAATAGTTCTAATCCTGAGTTGTCTCTTAACAGCTGAAATCAAAGGAGGACGTTGGAAAACAGCTCCAGTAAGAGCTTCCAACGCCCTAGCAACCTTAGCAACATCTGTGACAGCAGAGTGAAGACGAGCAACACAAACGTACTCTTTTCCAGCCCCCTGCTGCGATTTAACCAGGCGAGTTGCCCGGTCAATGCAGACAATGAGATTACCAGTGACCTTAGGGTCAAGAGTACCGGAATGACCAGTCTTTTCAACTCTAAGGATACGTTTAATCCAAGCAACAACCTCATGGGAAGATGGGTTTGAAGGTTTATCGAGATTTAGAACACCATACCTGATATATTCAGCGAGAGGACGCTTCAGAGGACTGTATCCGCAAGGAATGGGTGTGTAGTGACCGGTTCGGACGTTGAGCTTGTCGTAGTTCTTGAGAAGAATCGGCCATTGTGAGTAATCAGTCGCTGGGACGGCGGTCTGTGGCTTGATGAAGAAATCGGTTGCGGCTACATCTTGTTCAGTAGTAGGATCTTCCTTGGCTTTGTTTTTCTTCTTTTTCTCTGAATGAGAGAATTCGATTTCAGTCATGGTTATGGCTTAACCTAGTTTGAGAAATGTAGAGAGAGAAAGAGTGAAAATGGAGGCGGTGGTGAGGATGTCTGAAACTTTGAGGTTTAAAATGGTGAGAATTAGGGTTTAGGAGTGGAAGAAGGAGGAGAAATAATTGTATGTGGAGCGTCTCATTGTAAAAATATATGTGCGCGATAATCTTAACCTATTATCACTGTCATCTGGATACTTTTTTTTTTTTTTTTTTTTGGGATAATCAAATATCAATTATTTTCTTATTGGGCCAATTTCTTATTGGGCCAATTTAAATAGTAAAAGTCACGAAAAATTAAAAATTTACTTAGAATAGCTGTCCATAGAGAATAATTATATATCATTATTAGTTATATACATAATTAAGTAATTTTTATATATTAATAATTTTAAATAATATACATATTTAAATATAAAATTAATTAAAAAATAATAATAAGTAAATAATATTATAAAAAAGTTATATTTATAAAATTAAGATATCACTCACCCCTGTATTTTGGGTTCTAAGATAATAAGTTATGCGTCTTATTGAGTGTGTCTTATTGAGTGTGTTTGGGTTATGCGCTTAATCCGCGGGGACTAACGTTCTCAAATTTATTTAAATTATATTTATTAATTTATTTAAATAAATAATATATATATTTTTTAAATTATATATATATTTTAAATTATAAATATAAATATGTTTCTTTTAATGTAAAATGATATAAAATTATAAAATCGAAATTATTTATAAATTAGTAAAATAGTAAATCTTATTATTGGTACAAGTTTACCTAAAATTAGAATTATTAACCTTCACTAAAATTTTTAAATTTTAAGAGTTTTAAATATGAAAGAAAGAATTTATTAACCTTAATTTTAAAAGATATTAATTATATATTATTAGTTGTTTAGATAATTAAATGGGAAGAATGCCAATTTTACACACCAAGTTGTAAAAAGGTGTCAAATTTACTTATTAATTATCAAAATTCCATTTATATGTATGAACTTGTCAAAAAGTGTCAAATATATTTAAAATAACAGAAATGTTAAACGGTGTTAAAATTTTTGCCACATGTAATATCCACATATTTTTTATTTTTTTAAATTGACATTACTTTAATTATATTTTATTCAAACAAAACATTAAAAAAATTTCTTATTTATTTTTTATTTCTTTACCCTCACAACTTACCATTTTCTTTAAATATTTATCTCTTCATTTCTCCATCTATGAGTAATTTTATTATTAATAATAATATTTAATTGATTAATTATAAAAATTGTTCTAAAAAGTAACGAGTTATTAAGACTTCGCCACAACACTGACAATTTAGGATTCGGCCAACAAAGACTTCACCACAACATTGACAATTTAGGATTCGATCAATGAATGTTTCAACCAATGATGATGATAGTGTAAGGTTTAACTGAGAAAGACTTGGATTTGGGGGTTACGTCTGAGAGCTGATAAAGTTTAAAAGGGTGAGTATTATAAAAACTAAAATTAAAACAAGTCGATTAAGGGAGATTTTACCTTGATTCGGCATTGTCCGCTAATGGCGACAATGATTTAGGGTTCGACTAATGAAGATTTTGGCCACAACGTCTATGATTTAGGAATCGGCCAACAAAAACTTTCACCAACGATGATGACTATTTAAAGTTCAATTAGGGAGTACTTGGAGTTTAGAAGAAGGTAAAAATTCAAAAGAACTTGAGTTAATCAAAGAGAGAAAAGTTAGAAAAAAAATGAAGAGTTGTGGAGGGATGAGAGAGAAAGTAAAAATAAGTTTTGTTTAAATGGAAAAATAATGGAAAAATAATTAAAGTAATGTCAATTTAAAAAAATAAAAAATATGTGGATATTACATGTGGCAAAAATTTTAACACCGTTTTTAACATTTCTGTTATTTTAAATATATTTGACACTTTTTGACAAGTTCATACATATAAATAGAATTTTGATACTTAATAAGTAAATTTGACACATTCCTACAACTTGGTGGGTAAAATTGACATTCTTCTCTATATAAAAGTAATTATAAAACGAAAAAAAAGAGATTAAGAACAAAACTGATGTAAAATGTGGAGTAGTTATTCTAATTACTAAAATAATTACAAAATTTGTTCATTTATTATAATAACTTATTTTTTGAATTGTAAAATCTTAAAATTGTCAAAATTTAACTTAGCTTAAGAATTAATAATTTTAAGAATTAATTTAAAATTTTAACTAATTTCAACACATCTATAGATTTCATGAGATAAAATAAAAATAATAAATTTAAACAAAAAGAAAACCATTTGATAAGTTTTGAGAAAGGAAATAAAAAAAAGAGTCAAATTTTAAAGCTTAAAAATGAACTATGTCAACTCGATTTTGATTTGATATTAGTTTGAAGGATCTAGCCGATGACCAAGAAGAAACATGCACATAATCTTTTACATAATTATGCAAATACATTTTCTTTTTATAATACACACAATTTTTTTTTCAACATTACACAAATTATAAAGTCAAAAGTAAGTTTACCACATTATATTATAAAGTGAAACTCGATAGTTTCACACTTATAATAACATATTATGAATAATTGCAATTTTAAAACATTACCGACAATAGATATAACATACACATGCCTATTTTATAATAGATAACTACAATTAATATAGATCCTTATTGAGTCGTGGCAATGCAAACGCATGTAATGGCTTGGATATGAACATATGATCAAGCCCCTCAAGTAGCTCAATACAACTAGTGTTTGATGTTGGGCGCCATGTGAAGGCTTGGATAAGGCGAGCTAAAAGTATTATCGATATTATGGATCCCAAGTGTATTCCAGCACATTGACGTCGGCGCGTCGCCCAATACCAAACGAAAACACATGGAGATTTGGATCATACAAGTTCACTTGAGACCCATCATCTTTAAGGTGACGTTCTGGCTTGAACCGAAGTGGTTCATCCCAAATCCTAGGGTTTTGTCCTAGACCAGGACGACTCAATAAAACGTGGCTTCCCTTTGGTATAAAGTAACCCGCCACTACCGTATCAGAAACAGATACATGTGGCAAATTAAACGGAGCAACTGGATGGAGACGGAGAGACTCTTTCAAGCAAGCTTTAGTGTAATTAAGATTGGGTATGTCAGATTCTTGAACAAGACGTTTCTTCCCAACAACTCGATCTAGTTCTTGAGTAGCTATTTTCAATAACTCGGGTTGGTTTATCAATTCCCCCATAGCCCATTCAACTAAATTGGATGGATTGTCAATTGTTAGCATTATATCCTGCATGCATGGATAAATGACGAGTAGTAAACAAGAAAAAAATGGTAGAATTTATAACCAAAAAAAAGGTTAAGTGTGCATCCTTTGAATATCAATGGTAAAAATTATCTTACCATAACTTGGGATTTAATTTCCTCCGTGGTTAATAGAGAGTTACATTTGTCATCTTCAAGAGTAATTAAAATGTCAAGAAGGTCTTGTTTTTCACTTCTAGTTCCATCCTTCCATTGTTTAATCCTCAAGTCTATTTCAGGGTCTTGATATTTCCTTACATTCTCTAATGCATGTCTGGTTGCTTTCTCATGGCCGTCAAGATCCAATCGACGTCGAAGAAATGGAACATAGTCCGATATGCAAAAAGAGTACACATATTTTTGCATAGTGAAAATCATATCCACATGCTCCTCTTCCTCGACTCCAGGCCCTCCACCTAGAGTCCCTTTTCCAAAAAATCTCTTGTTGAAAACCATTTTTCTCATCACATTTGCACAAAAGTGTCGCGCGACGAGCCTAACATTCACCAAGCCCTCATTGTTCTTGATAACATTTCCAACATAGTGGACAATATTGTCAAACTCCTCGACTCTCTTATCATGCATTAGTTGCAGGGAAGTTGACGAGAAGATTCTAGCGACAAAGATGTGGCGCATCTTCTTCCATTGGTCACACAAAGGTGTCAAAGCAATCCCAGAAAATCCACCCCCGACAAGCTCTGCCGATAGAAAATCAGGACGTGAAGCAAAAACCGCGTCATGTTTCCTTAGAAATTCACATGCAACCTCGGGCGATGATACAACAATCACATTGGTTTTCCATAGGCGGAAACAACATATCTCCACACTCATTTTTGACATGATGTCATGCATTTGACGAAAAACAGGTCTATCTTTTATTAGCATCAAAAGGTTACCAAGAACGGGCCATGGTTTAGGTCCGGGTGGTAGACAAAAAGCGAGTTTTTGGATCTTTTCTTTCCTTACATAAGTAAAACACCTTTGTTAAAGTCATTACCAAAAGAATGAAAGATACAAGGAAGGTGATGCCCATTGCTTAATATTTCCAAAAAAATTAATTTGAGAATTGGCAAAGTTAAGAATGAGAAGAGATCGAGATAGGTTTGTGAACTATTTATAGATCTAGACCATTAATCATGCCATGCTAATTAATTTCATTATTTGATTCAAACTCATTTTTTTTCCAATGAAAAAGGTTAGTTTGTTTAAGTAAATGACGATCTATTGAGAACAATTAAGGAAATGTTTGGTTAGGTTACCTTGTTCATCATATAAATGAATTTAGGCTTTATTTGGCTACATTCAATTTGATGCTTATATTTTAATTTTGAGCTATTAGCAATTCAATTCAATTTATAATGTTTATGTTACTTTCTAATTACTCTTGTTTTAAAATCAATTAGTTCATAATAAAATTAATAATATGTTAAAAACGAACTGATTTAAAAGAGAGATCATAATGGAGTGAGTTGTGTGAGTTCTCTCAAGATTAAATTTTAATTAGAAAAATAAATTATTTAATAGAATGTAATTGCAAATAAAACACACTCTTATATTTTTATTTATATAAATATATATATTTTGAAAAATGGCCCTTGCAAAATAAGTCATTTAATAAAATAAACCAATTTCATCCCCAAACTTGAATTCGCCGAATATAATATTGGTATAAAATTTTGATATAATAAAATAATTTATTAGAATCCGATATTGATTAAAAAAAAAGTAAAAAAAAAATTATGACCCTCAAAGTAAAAAAAAAAATATATATACTAAATGATTGGAGGAGGGGATACGTACATTGTAAAACTTAGTCTATGTTATTTTAAATATCAAAGTTGGTTGTTTATTTTTTTTTATTTTTAGTAGTTAGACATGGTAAAATATCAACATTTTTAATTTATCTTCAAATAATTTATATATATATAAGGTTAGTATACCTACTTTGAAATTGTCTATTAATAGATAATAGTTATAACTTATAATGAGAACGATGAGGTAAATAAATAAAATATATATTTTTAATCTTCCCTTTCAAAACATATATTCTAAACATATCATTCAATAATATTTTATTTGATTTATTCATTATCCTTTTTATTATTTTCAAAAATATATATTTTATTATTTAATTTATTCTTTCTCCCTTTTATTATTTTAAAAGAAATATATAAAAATAAATAAACGAGTTAACTGAACAAAATATATATTTATAAATTAATAAATAAATAAAGATAAATTATTAATAGAAAGAAAAATGAAAAATTATTTGTTGAAAGAACATAGAAAAATATTTTTTTTTTAAAAAATTTTATTCTTAACTAATAAGTCCTAATAATTTTTTTCACATCATTTGTTGCAAATTTTGTTCGATCCTCACAAATATAACTTTAGAGGCGGTGAAAAGAGATCTAAAAGACCAAAATATTACCTATTCCATTTTTATTTAATTTTCACCTAAAGTGTTTTAAATGAAAATGGAGGATTATGATTGTGGTGTCATAATTGAGTTATAATATATATTTATTAATTAAATAACTAATAATACATTTTAAGAAATTGCATATATTACCTTTACTCGACAATTGATATCCCAAAAGTTATTAAAATGATTACATATCTTACCATTTCAAGATTTCGAATTCTCTGCCTCTCCTTCACAGAGCAGAGGCAAAATAGTCTTTAATTTTTTTTTACTATTTTGTCCCTTCATATGAGGGGAGTCGAAGAAATCGAGAGCAAATGATCCTATTTATCTACCATCCATCCTATATATTATATGGTAAAATATTACTAAAGTATAACCAACTTACTAGAGTCAAAATTTAAATTTATAAAAAATTTACTCATCTTTCTATCAACTCTATTTATAACATAAATATTAATTATTATAATTAAAACTTCTGTAGGTTACAAGTTCGAAACATAAATATAACATTTTTAATTTTATTTTTAACCGTTTTAAGTTTATGGACGGATAAACTCAAAATCCGACCCAAATATTCATTTATTCTCACATATATATCCAAATTAACCACAACTCTCAACCCAGCAATCCGAACACTTTAAAAATTAAGTATTATTATATATATATTATAAATGAACATTTTACGTATGTTATTATTATTATCCAAGACCTTATAAAATGTCATTTTCTTAATAAAAACAATTTTCTTAATAAAAACAATTGATAAATTAAAATATTTTGTAAATAACTATTTGCATAAACAAATCTACTAAGGGTTTTGGGCTTCAGTGCACCCAAAAATATAAAATAATAATTTTACTGTAATAATGTGACGTGATTCATAATTAATTAATTATTTAATTAAAATCCTTTTTTTTTTCAAATACACCATAATTTTAATTCCTGAATAAAAAAGTAAATATTTGTGAATAGAATCTATACATGAAGTAATACTTAAATATCTTTTCAAATGATATAAACCTAACCCATCTATTCATCTTTCTTTTCTTCTTTCAATTTATTTGTAACCACATACAGATTTTTGGTGCAACCGTCTATCTGGATGTATCAATAAACCTAAAATATTTGAGTGTGGTACCAATAAATATCATCAAATATGGCAATGGAAAAGGAAAATGTGTTCTTTTTGAATTCCTTTTACTTTGTTAATCATAAAAATAGAAGCTGATATAAGTTGCTATCTTAATAATCAACTCACTTTGAATATACATTCAATTATGAATATAAATTTTGGTATAACATTTTTAATTTTTAATTAGTTGAAAAACCTAACCAAATCATTCACCACCCTTAATTAATTTGATAAATAACTATTTTAAATATTAATTGATTTAAATATCTTAATTGATCCTAATTCTTATACTTTTAGTTAAATTTATATTTTATTTGAAATTTGAATTTCTCATATATATTAAAAGCAACTTAGAGGATGTTAAGTACGTAGCATTTTTTCGGATTCACCACTTTCGTTGTTGAATAGTCGTGTGAGTAAAAAAAAAAAAATCTAGCCTTGGTTTTCATCCTAGAAATATTCTTCATGAATCCACTTTTCATCAATAATTCACTTTGATTCCATCCGTTTTTCACAAGGCACTTGTTTTTTAATTTTTAGAAGACATCTATGTAGTAGACTTTATATGAATTTGATAAAAGGGCAATAAATTAACATACAAGTGATGCACAATAACTAATTCTTTTCCAAAATTCGAATTGAAATTTGTAAACAATTGATATTCTTTTCATCTTTCCAAGATTGAAAAACTTGTTTAAAAACATCGAATAAACCTTTGTTATATTCCTCCAATGTCATATTTTGTGTGGTAACATATCCAATGTCTAAGTTGTTTGCCTAGTATTAATAGTGGTCATGACACATCAAAAATTTGATTTTGGTCTAAAAATATATATTGAGCCATAACTGTAACATCATTGTTTCAAAGTTTCACTTCATCAAAATATTTAAATTCAAGCAAAATCAATTTAAATCTAAAGAGAAAACACTTTTCTTAAAAATCTTCACATCCAAAATCAATTACTAAGTTTAAATTAGGGCAAATTTGTATCATTAGTCTATTTTCTGTTTAATTTTAGGAGATTTTAAGGATGATATTTTTATGACAATGGCAGCAACCAAAATTACTTGTAAAATAAACTTGTTTTTAATATATATATATATATATATATATATATATATATATATATATATATATAATATTTTGACTTAATTATTTTATTATAAAATTAAAAAGTAATGAAATATTTTGAAATTATATATATATATATATATATATATATATATATATTTTTTGTTAATAAGATTAATAATTATTTTAGTTTGTATATATATATATATATATATATATATATATATATATATATATATATATATATATATATATATTATCTATAATTGTTAAAATTAATGATAATTTTAATTCAAATATTTTTAAAAAATAATTATATATATTTATTTTGACTAACAATTTTAATTTATACAAAATTCTATTTATAATATATTTTATTTTGAATAATTATTAAAATCTTTACTAAATAAAAAAATATATAAATAAATAATTATTATTTAGGATCAAATATTTTAAGCAATAATTTTATTATAAAATTATTTAACAAAATTAACAATTTTAATATATATAACACATTAAGTTCATATGAATAAAATAAAATATTTTTGAAAAATAGATTTGAGACATTAAACAAAGTTATAGATAAATATAATATTCTTTCTTTTTATTAATATTTTTTTGGTTCAAAAGCCGACTTTGTTGTGACTGAAACGGATAGACACCAAATATTTGAACATTAAATTGTATGATATAAGATTCTAATATCACAATTTTAACTTTTTCAGATTTTTTTAAAACGAAAGAACTCGTATATAGTCTTACTTTTAACATAATATTTTTTTTTTATTGTATTAACTAATTTATGATATTTGTCAATTATTTTTTTTTTTGATTTTCAACTATTATCACACATTATTGGATAGTTTCAAACACATATATCTCGAAAAAATATTATATTTAAAACATAAGTACGAAAAATTGATCATATGTTTTATTAATATCTACAACTAATATAGATCCTTATTGAGGCGTGGCATTGCAAAGGCATGTAAAGGCTTGGATATGAACATATGATCAAGCCCCTCAATTAGCTCAATACAACTAGTGTTTGATGTTGGGCGCCATGTGAAGGCTTGGATGAGACGAGCTAAAAGTATTATCGACATTATGGATCCTAAGTGTATTCCAGCACATTGACGTCGTCCAATACCAAACGAAAACACATGGAGATTTGGATCATACAAGTTCACTTGAGACCCATCATCTTTAAGGTGACGTTCTGGCTTGAACCGAAGTGGTTCATCCCAAATCCTAGGGTTTCGTCCTAGACCAGGACGACTCAATAAAACGTGGCTTCCCTTTGGTATAAAGTAACCCGCCACTATCGTATCAGAAACGGATACATGTGGCAAATTAAATGGAGCAACTGGGTGGAGACGTAGAGACTCTTTCATGCAAGCTTTAATGTAATTAAGATTGGGTATGTCAGATTCTTGGACGAGACGTTCCTTCCCAACAACCCGATCTAGTTCTTGAGTAGCTATTTCCAATAACTCGGGATGATTTATCAATTCCCCAAGAGCCCATTCAACTGCGTTGGATGGATTGTCAATTCCTAGCATGATATCCTACATACATGTATAATAATGAATGGTGAACAAACATGAAGATAATCAATGATTAAGAGTTTAAAAAATGAGAGAATTTGTGAAAAAATAAATTAAGTGTGCATTCTTTGAATATCAATGGTAAAAGTCTTCTTACCATAACTTGTGATTTAATTTCCTCCGTGGTTAATAGAGAGTTACATTTGTCATCTTTAAGAGTGATTAGAATGTCAAGAAGGTCTTGTTTTTCTCTTCTAGTTCCATTCTTCCATTGTTTAATTCTCAAGTCTATTTCGGGGTCTTGATATTTTCTTACATTCTCTAATGCATGTGTGGTTGCTTTTTCATGGCCGTCAAGATCCAATCGTCGTCGAAGAAATGGAACATAGTCAGTTATGCAAAAAGAGTATACATATTTTTGCATAGTGAAAATCATATCCACATGCTCCTCTTCCTCGACTCCAGGCCCTCCACTTTGAGTCCCTTTTCCGAAAAATCTCTTGTTGAAAACCATTTTTCTCATCACATTTGCACATAAGTGTCGTGCGACAAGCCTAACATTCACCAAGCCCTCATTGTTCTTGATAACATTTCCGACATAGTGGACAATATTGTCAAACTCCTCGACTCTCTTATCATGCATTAGTTGTAGGGAAGTTGGCGAGAAGATTCTCGAGACAAAGACGTGGCGCATCTTTTTCCATTGGTCACACAAAGGTGTCAAAGCAATCCCAGAAAATCCACTGCCGACCAGCTCTGCTGATAGAAAATCAGGACGTGAAGCAAAAACCGCGTCATGTTTCCTTAGAAATTCACATGCTACTTCCGGAGAGGTAACAACAATTACATTGGTTTTTCCTAGTCGGAAACAACATATCTCAACTCCCATTTTCGACATGATGTCATGCATTTGACGAAAAACCGGTCTGTTTTTCATAAGAATCAAGAGGTTACCAATTACGGGCCATGGTTTAGGACCGGGTGGGAGACACAATTGAGCTCTTGGATCTTTTCTTTCCTTAAATAAGAAAAACACCCATATTAAAGCTATTAAGACAACTACAAGAAAGATGATGCCCATTGCTAGCTTAAGATTGCCCCACAGTTTAAAGTTTTTGGATGAGAAAAGAGCCTATAGGTTTGTGAAATATTTATAGAGGCCATTAATCATTGTTTGATTCCTTCACATTTTTTCACTTAAAAAAACCAGATTGTATAATTATATTTTCATAGTATATTTGGTTTACTAAATATATATTATAATGGGATGTTTGGTAAGGTTGTACATTTCAACTAATCTTTTTGTTTTTTTGCTAGTTCATTTATTTTTGGTAATGTTTTTTTTTTTCTCATTTATTTTTATTAATTCATAATATAATTAAACTAGCCTGACTTTTTCGAATTTATTTTTATCATAAAGTTCTTTTATTATTTTCAACCATTAAATCACTTATTTCATAAACGAAAATATCAAAATATATTTAATTTATTTTTATAAAATTTAAAATTTAAATATAAAAGAACATTATAATATTTTAACTAATTAAAAATATAAAAAACCTACTTTTTCATCTAACAATATTTTTTTTCTTTTAAAAATCTCAAATAAAATATAATCTTGTTAGACTAAGGCCTTTCTCATATTAAAGTTATCTAAATAGTTTTATTGAATTATTTAAATAATCTTATTTAAATTGAAGTTATTGAGTGAAAAGATTTAAAATGTATTAATATTTAAAAAAAAATAAAAATATATTTTATAAAATGATTATAAATTTATTGAAAATGAATTAGAGAAAATACTATAAATTATTTAAATAAGTTATAGACTTATAGTCATACAATAAACAATCACGTGCATACCATCAAAATTTTAAAAGATTTTTTGTAAGACCATGTTTATTATAGGGATATTAAAATAATACGTAAATTACATCAATAATTTAAAAGATCTTTATAGTAAGTAGATCTTTATAGGGTTATTAAAATAATATTTCAATTATATCAATAATTTTGTTTGATATAAATTTTAAATAGTTGAGTTATTTTTTTCTATTTAAAACTTAAAAAATATATAATGATAAAAGAAAATTAAACAAATATATTTTAATTATTAAATAAATATGTAATTAGTGAGGGGAAAATAATGAATATTTAATTAGGTCATATTTTCATGTACAAAGTCCAAATTGTTATCTCATCATGAATATCCTTATTTTTCTTTTCAATTGATTATTGTATCGGATCTTTTATTTTGTGGGCTCATCCACGATCTTATTTAAAAAATGACACTTTATAAAAAAAATGGTGTATATTATTGAGTGGGGTTTTATAAAAGAATAGCCCATCTCTTACCAGTAGGGATGGTAACTAAAAAATTGAAATATTTTTTAGACCAGGACATGAATAATAATTCTTGCACCCGCTCAATTTTTAGTCCCAAAATTTCTTGAATACATAAAGTTATAATAATGTCATTCTACATTTTATATATTACTATCTTACTTTTATCTCGAATCTAATCAAATATACAAAATTATCAATCTCTTAGGAGTTATCGTGTCTTAAATGAGATGAGAAACCGAAAATAAAATTTTTCTAACGAAATTATTTGTATTGGCTCGTACGTGTTTTAGATCGATACGTTCGTGGACGGAATGATCTAATTGACTTTAAAGTCGTCACCTTAGTTTGATTCTAAAAAAATACTAAAGAAATAAAATTAAAGTATTTGTTTTTTTTTTTAAGAATGTTCAGTGTATAGTTGGTCATTTATATTACACTCGCATTATCGCATTATGTTTTCATAACTATTTTCCTCTTGTGATTATCTTAAATTGTGTTTGAGATGATCATCTATATTCTTTTCCTAGTAGCGAGTCTAGGAGTTTAGCATTTCCATCCAGGAGGAGAGTACAAATAAGAAGTAGAGTACAAATAAGAAGTGAAAATTCAAGTTTGCTTTATAAAAGATCTGTTTGTATATGTTGGTAGAAAATTATTTTAGAAGCACGAAGGAGTTTTCTTTGAAAATTTTTGGAGTTATGAAACTCTGTTTATGACATTGTTAAGTTGGGTGTTTTTCCAAATGTGTTTCAAAAGTTTTGAATTTTTTTTTGGTAGTCATGAATATTTTTAGGAGCATGAATTTTTTTTCTTTGTGACTTGGAGTTATAGAACTCGAATTACGATATCATAAAGTTAGAGAATTATTCAAACATATCATAAAAATTGTGGATTTCTTTTCTTTTGTTGAGAATAATATTGTCATGGTTGGAATAACACGAGTGGATGTAGGCGATGGATAAATGTGGAGACCATGATCAAGAATACCTTGAATATTATGCACTTTAGTTAGGGCGGATAAGTCCGACAAGTCATCGGGCTAGAGCAGCCCACTTCCCAGGGCAACCCATTTAGATAAATATATAAGATATATAGATAAATATATGATCTTTTAAGCATATAATATAATATTGTAGCACAGGGTTCAAAATACAAATTAAATTTTTTTCTTAGTTTATGAGTTCAAATTCCAACAAAAATAATATTATTTTTTTTTATCAATTTTTATTACTAAACTTAGGGAAAAAAAACTTTTTTTTATCGGGATAGGGCATTTCAAAACTCGGGGCTGGGACTGACTTTAGTGCATGCATGTGCGGATCTTTCATGTCAACATAGGTGATATCAGGTCACGACAGTAAGATACTGAAGTGCCCTTACAAGTATAAACAAGTATAAATAGAGACAATCCACAAACGGGTGCTAAATGTAACACAGACTACACAGCTCCACAAATGGTTCTAGACGTAACACATATATTTAGTTTAGTATCAACAAGAGTTGACTACGGTTTAGAGGAAGACATGCTAACACGATCACAAATCTGTTGTATACTTTTTTTTCTGACAAAAATAAACAATGGGTATGATGGGTAACAAAAGATACCCAAAAATTAATTAGCGTGCCCAAGTTCTTCATAATGAATTCCGAGCTAAGAAGGGTAATAATAGTTTTACGATTTTTATCCAAAACGCAGCCAATATGATGTCATCCACGTACAATAGAAGTTAAACTGTAGATTTACCTTTTCGATAGACCAAAAAGGAATGATCTGATGTACTAAAGGAATACAAGAGTATGAATATAATAAATAAATTTCTTATACCATGCATGTGGAGCCTATTTAAGCACATAAAGATAAACATTATTGGGTTTAGTTGGATCTTGAAACCTCACAGGCTGATTCATATATACGGTCTCTTTAAGCTCTCAATGTAAAATTGCAATTTTGGCATCAAGTTGATGAATGAGTCAAACTTTAGATAAAGCAAGGTTAAGAACAATTCGAATAGTTTCCAGCTTAACAACCGAGCTAAAAGTGTCACTGCAATCCACACCAATCTATTGGATTTTCCCATCATCTACAAGACTGACTTTATGTTTTTAAAAGAACCATCAAAATTTTCTTTATGAGAAAAAATCCACATTAATTGTATGATATTAACATTACATTGAGGACTTAGAATGATTTTTTGAAAAGATAAGTCATATTATTTGTAACCACAATCATGTTATACATCAATAACCATGTTAAAAAGGATTTGGAGGTTGACATAAAGTTTGACAAAGAGGAAAAAGGTAGTGACAATAATGTGAGGAAGATAAAACAAAAAATGGTAAATACCTAAAACTTTATATTATAATTTTATTTATTCTTTACCTAACTCAATAGCCTAAATAATTATATATATACAATACTAACTAATTAAAAAATATTAGTAAATATAATAATATATGAACAAATATATATTGAACATATTAGAATATATTTTAATAATTATCCAATACCTTATAAAATATCATTTTTTATTTTTTATTTTTAATATAAAAAGTTAAAATTATATCTCTATTTAGATCTCCAAGTGAGAATTGAATAAGAACAATTTTTTTTATATAAATTAATAATATTTTGTAAACAACTATTTGTCAACGGAGTAAAAATTATTTAAATATCATTTCAAATGACATAAACCAAACCAAATCAAATCAAATCCAATCCAATCTTATCTTTCTAATTTTTTCGTTCAATTTCTTTGTAACCACATAAAGATTTTAGGTTTTAGGTATAATAGTCTATGTGATGTATCAATAAACCTAAATATTAGAGTGTGGCATCAATAAATATCATCAAATTTGGCCATGAAAAAGGAAAGTATCTTATGTTTTAAGACGTTTTACTTTGTTAATCATAAAAAAAACTGATATAAGTTGCTTTATAAATAATCAACTCGCACTGAATATATATTCGATCATAATATAAATTTGTATAATATATATTTTTCTCACAGATTTAATTAATTAGTTGAATAACTTAACCAAATCATTCACAACCCCTAATTAATTTGACAATTAACTATTTTAAATGTTTATTGATAAATATCTCAATTGATACTAATTCTTATAATTTTAGTTTAAAATTTTATGTTTTATTTTAAATTTGAATTTCTCGCCTATATTACAAGCATCTTAGAGGATATTGAGTAGCATTTTTCGAATTAATCACTTTCGATGGTGAATAATCGTGTAAGTTAAAATGAAAATAAAAAAAACTATTCTTCGTTTTAATCTAGTCCCTAAAAAGAACTAGATGAATTCACTTTTATTAACTTTATCTTCATCAATGATTCACTTTGATTGCATCATTTTTGAAAAATGAGAAATGATTTCAAAGCTTATTTTTTTAGAAGACATATATTGTAGACTTTATAGGAATTTGACAAATTAAAAGGGCTATAAATTAACATACAAGTGTTGAACAATAACTTTGAATCCAAAATTCTGAGTGAAAATTTATCCAAAAGTCGATTTTCTTTACATCTTCAAGATTGGAAGAAACGCGAACTAAACTCTTTGTTATATTCCTCCAGTGTCTTAGTTGCTTACTTAGTCCTAATAGTGGTCATGACAAAAAAACATAGCGTCAATATGGTTTGATTTTTTTTTTTTTAAATCTTAACATCCAAAATCAATTAATAAGTTTAAATTTGGAGAAATTAGTATCAACGGATAGGCAACCAAAATATTACTAAACTAAAAAAAAATATTTTTATTATATATATATATATATAATATTCTGACTTAATTATTTTATTATAAAATTAAAAAGTAATGAAATATTTTGAAATTATAATTATTTTAATAAGATTAATAAATTTAATTTATAAATATATATATATATATTATTTATAAATTTTAAAATTAATGATAATTTAAAATCAAATATTTTTACATAATAATTGTATTTATTATTTTTAATAAGATTAACTATTTGAAATATTTATACAAAATTAAATTTATATATTAAACTAGTTAATCTTATTAAAATTTTATTTATAAAATTTTATTAAAATTGTTAATGATTTATTATTATTATGAAATTCATTTTTAAACTGTTTTTTAAATTGATTAGAATAAATTTATAATATTAAAAAAATGATTATATATTTTAATAATATATTAAAAAAATGATTATATATTTCAATAATATATTATTTTTGATTTTATAAATATAAATTTATTTTATTTCTATAAAATAATAATATTAAATTAATTTATATACACATAAATTTGTGAAATCTTAAAATTATAAATTATAAATTTAAAATTTTAATTATTTAAATAGTTAGAATATTTTCAAATTTCAAATTAAATGATTTTAAGATTATCATAAAAATCATTTAAAACTTAAAGCTTCTAAAAAAAGAAAAAAAAATCAAAATTGAAAAGTTAAAAAATGAACTATGTAAGTTCATTTTGATTGTGAAATTAGTTAGAAGATAGAGGAGATTACCAAGAAAAAAATACGCGTACAATATTTTAAAAATCATTATGCAAATACTTTAAATGTTCTTTTTGTTATATTTCCCACCATTTATTTTCAACATTATACAAACAACGAAAATAAGTTCACCACACATACATATTATTATAAATTTGAAAGTTTCACACTTGTCATGATAACTTATTAGGAACAATTAATTTTCAAATATAACATACACACATGCATATGTTATACTAATATAGATCCTTATTGAGGCGTGGAATTGCAAAGGAATGCAATGGCTTGGATATGAACATATGATCAAGCCCCTCAATTAGCTCAATGCAACTAGTGTTTGATGTTGGGCGCCATGTGAAGGCTTGTATAAGGCGAGCTAAAAGTATGACCGACATTGTGGATCCCAAGTGTATTCCAGCGCAATGACGTCGCCCAATACTAAAAGAAAACACATGGAGATTTGGATCAGACAAATTCACTTGAGACCCATCGTCTTTTAGGTGGCGCTCTGGTTTGAATCGAAGTGGTTCATCCCAAATCCTAGGGTTTTGTCCTAGACCAGGACGACTCAATAAAATGTGGCTTCCCTTTGGTATAAAGTAACCCGCCACTACCGTATCAGAAACAGATACATGTGGCAAATTAAACGGAGCAACTGGATGGAGACGGAGAGACTCTTTCAAGCAAGCTTTAATGTAATTAAGATTGGGTATGTCAGATTCTTGGACGAGACGTTTCTTCCCAACAACCCGATCTAGTTCTTGAGTAGCTATTTCCAATAACTCGGGATGATTTATCAATTCCCCAAGTGCCCATTCAACAGCATTGGATGGATTGTCAATTGCTAGCATTATATCCTACATATGCATGCATGGATAAATGATGAGTAATGATCAAACATTAAAGATAATAGTTGATTAAGAGTTAAAAAAATGAAAGAATTTGTAACAAAAAAAAAGGTTAAGTGCGCATTTTTTGAATATCAATGTTAAAAGTCTTCTTACCATAACTTGTGATTTAATTTCCTCCGTCGTTAATAGAGAGTTACACTTGTCATCTTTAAGAGTAATTAGAATGTCAAGAAGATCTTGTTTTTCATTTCTCGTTCCATCCTTCCATTGTTTGATTCTCAAATCTATTTCAGAGTCTTGATATTTCTTTGCATTCTCTAATGCATGTCTTGTTGCTTTCTCATGGCCGTCAAGATCCAATCGACGTCGAAGAAATGGAATATAGTCAGAAATGCAAAAAGAGTACAAATATTTTTGCATAGTAAAAATCATATCCACATGCTCCTCTTCCTCGACTCCAGGCCCTCCACTCTGAGTCCCTTTTCCGAAAAATCTCTTGTTGAAAACCATTTTTCTAATCACATTTGCACAAAAGTGTCGTGCGACGAGCCTAACATTCACCATACCCTCGTTGTTCTTGATAACATTTCCGACATAGTGGACAATATTGTCAGACTCCTCAACTCTCTTATCATGCATCAATTGTAGGGAAGTTGGCGAGAAGATTCGAGAGACAAGAATGTGGCGCATCTTCTTCCACTGGTCACACAAAGGTGTTAAAGCAGTCGCTGAAAATCCACCGCTCATTAGCTCTGCTGATAGGAAATCAGGGCGCGAAGCAAAAACTTTGTCATGTTTCCTTAAAAATTCACATGCAATCTCGGGGGAGGATACAACAATCACATTAGTTTTCGCTAGGCGAAAGCAACATATCTCAACCCCCATTTTCAACATGGTGTCATGCATTTGACGAAAAACTGGTTTACCTTTTATTAGCATCAAAATGTTACCAATAATAGGCCATGGTTTAGGTCCGGGTAGTAGACAAAAGCGAGTTTTTGGATCTTTTCTTTCCTTAAATAAGAAAAACACCTTTGTTAAAGCCATTGTTAAAAGAAAGACAAATACAAGGAAGATGATGCCCATTCCTTAAGATTGCCAAAATTTTAATTGGAGAAGGATAAGATTGGCTAAGTTAAGGGTGAGAAGATCAGAGATAGGTTTGTGAACTATTTATAGATCTAGATCATATTGACAATATATAAAGTGGGATATGTTTGGTTAGGCTGTCAAGTTCATTAATGGCTTTATTTGATTCAGTTCAAATAGTTAAAATCCGACTTTAGTTGGCTACATTCAATTTGATGGATACTATTGATCTTTTCTGTTTGATGTCACTCTTTCTTAGTCATGATTTAAAGTTATTATTAATTTATAATAGAATTAATAATAGGTTAAGAAATCTCTAATTTAAAAAGGAGGTTATGATAGTAAAATTCTTGTTAGTTAAATAAATTATTATTAAAAATAAATAAATTAATAACTTAATTCAATAATTATTGGACCTTTATTTCAATATTTATAGTGTTGGGTTATTATGTAATAAACCTAAACTAAAGTGATCAAATAGGATGTTTATGGGGTACGTATATTATGGAATAAATGCGTAAAGATATCTATGAGGGTCTAATTTATAAATAACCAAAATCTAAAAAAGATGGTTATGGTCCCCAAACTACACAGCGCTACACTTGATCAGGCCTATTGGACTTAATATTTATCGATTGGTATTAGTAGGGTTACAACATTCAGTAGGAAAGACATCTCTCTTGTCTCCCAATCGACAGAGAAGTTTCACAGAGTGAGAAATCCCAAAGTGAAGTTGAGGGTTGTGCTAGATTGGAAGATCCATCAATCGAAATTCATCCCAAGTGTTAGAATGAAGAAGGAGATTGTATTAGAATGATATCTCAATTACATATGACATGTCTCTTATATAGATATTAAATTGAGTTTATAAGGAAACTAATGTTATATTATAATATACTAATTTATAATATTGTGATAGTATCTTACATATATATTGTCTTATATTCTAACATCCTTCCTCAAACTCAAGATGAAAAACGCTTGACCAACTTGAGGTTAAAGACGAGATCTTGAAATGTTGATGATGTATTTTTCAAGTTTCGGAAACTCGTGAGATCAATCTAAATACAAGATGGTAGTGTGTTGACTGATAAACCAACGAAGATGTAAAATCCCATGGGTATTGAATGCTGGGGTGAAACAACAACCGAATGAACTCCGAAGTTACTCGCGAGTCTCGAAATCCATCCAACGACGGGATGACAGTGTGTTGCATTAAGAAAACCAACGAAGAAGGTAGAATCCCATGGGAATAGAATGCTCGGGTGAAACAACACTTGTAAAACTAATTTTAACGAGAGAATAATAATGTACTGACTAAATAACTAGTAAGAAGCACATATTATTGGATTAACACCAATAAAAAATATGACATTAACTACTGGGATAAAGCACCAACTGAAAACAAACTTAGAGAATATGATTGCCGAAGAAATTAAGAACACCAATAGAATTATTTGAATTTTTTTATATTAAAAAGTATAATAATAATAATGATTAGAGCCCTCCATAAATGGTTAAGTTAACCATTGATGGAGGCAGCGAAAGACTAAATTGTGTAGCTCAAGAACAAAATTTTAGCTCTGATACCATGTCAGAATGAAGAAAATCAACGAAGAAGGTAGAATTCCATGAGAATAGAATGCTCGAGTGATACAACACTTTACCAAAAAAAAATGGTGTATATTATTGAATGGGGTTTTATAAACAATAGACCATCTCTTACCAGTAGTGATGATAACTAAAAACAATCCAACCATAATAGAATTAATATTTTTCTGTTTTGACCGGAATCAGGAGGACCGAGATAATAATTCCTGCCCCGCTTCAATTCCCGTCCCAAAATTGCCCGAATACATAAAATGATTTTATTATAATGTCATTTTGTACGTGTATATATATTTCTATTAGATTATTTTTCTCTCGAACCTCGTAAAAGTAGATAAGATTACAACTTTCTTAAGAGTTGTCTTGTCTTAAATGAGATTAGAAATCGAAAATATGATATTTCTAACGAAAGTGTTTGTATTGATCCGTACATGTTTTAGATCGATACGTTCGTGGACGGATTGATCTAATTGACTTTAGAGTCGCCATCTTAGTTTGATTCTCAAAAAAAAGCTAAGGAAATAAAATTAGAGTAATTGTTTTTAAGGATGTTCGGTGTTTGGTTACTTGTGGTAAATGGCCTCGTACTATGGCCCACACGCCTGTCCTAAATGGACAATCTCTACATTGAAATAGTTAGTCATTTAGATGTTTTGAAAGATTGTTACACTCGCATGATGAGTTCATAACTCTTAATTTGTGTTCGAGAGGATCATTCATAGGATTTCATTAGTGTTAGATAAGGTTAAAATAAACGAGTTGAACACTTTTCCATCCAGAAGGAGAGCACAAACAAGAAGTGAAAATTCAAGTTTTCTTGATAAGAGATTTGTTTGTGGATGTTAGTAGAAAATTATTGTAGAAGCACATAAGAATTTTCTTTGAAATGTTAAGTTGAATGTTTCTCCAAACGTGTTTCAAAAGTTTTGAAATTTTTTATGGTGGTGATGAATATTTTTAGGAGCATGCAAAAATTTTCTTAAGATACTGAAGTGTCCCCTTACAAGTATAAAGAGAGACAATCCACACAAATAGGTCCTAGATGTAAAACATATATTTAGTTTAGTATCAACAGGAGTTTACAGGAAGACATCATAGCACGATCAAAAATCTTTTGTATACTTTTTTATTTGTGACAAAAATAAACAATGGGTAACAAAGATACCCAAAAAATGAGTTAGGGTGCCCAAGTTATTCGTAATGAATTCCGAGCTAAGAAGGGCAATAATAATTTTACGAATTTTATCCGAAGACGCAGCCAATATGATTTCATCAACGTACAATAGAAGTTAAACTGTAGATTTACCAGAAATGAATGATCTGAAGAGTATCAAAGAGTTTGAATATAATAAACAAATCTCTTACACCATATTGTGGAGCCTATTTAAGCCCATAAAGAAAAACATTATTGGGTTTAGTTTGGATCTTGAAACCTATACGATCTCTTTAAGCTGCTCTCAATGTAAAATCGCATTTTGACATCAAGTTGATGAACGAGTCAAACTTTAGATAAAGCAAGGTTAAGAACAATTCGAATAGTTTCCAACTTAACAACCAGGCTAAATGTGTCACTACAAATACAATCCACACCAACCTATTGGATTTTTCCATCATCTACAAGACTGACTTTATGTTTCTTAAAAGAACTATCAAAATTTTATTTCTGAAAAAAATCCACATTAATCGTATGGGTTATTGATGCGGTGCGAGTCGAAGAGGCGTTTATGCGAAAGTTGCAGCATCCGAAAATATCTCGCAAGTGTCAGATTTCGACGATTGCCTAGTGTTTTTCGGGCGGAAACGTTTAGGGGCTCAAAATCGCATTTTTATTAGTTTCGGGTGTTTTTTTGCAATTTATTAAAAGTTGTTTATTTCTTTTGCAAGCTAGGGTTTGAGTATTTAAAGAATCTTAAAACACTTTGTTATGGGAAGATTATTAATTAGAAAACGAGGTTTCCTCAATATCTATCGACTTTCGGTATTCGTAAGAATCAACGAATCTTGATAAAGGTTCATCCTAACCACGCACGCTGCATCAGTTGGTATCAGTTTCCAGTCGACCCTGAGGTATGCCGCCCCAAAGACAGTCGCGCAACCCTACCCCTGGTGCTGATGATGGTGACCTTGCTGAGTTGCGACGTGAAAACGCTGAGTTTCGCCGTGATAACGACGATTTGAGGCGGCAGGTTGAATGGTTGACGCAACGGATGGATGCATCTATGCACATGCACCACCCTGAAGATGATGTTACGATGACAGATGAAAACCCTCTCGGTGGTCTTCGGAATCGATCCCCTGAACGCCCCAATCATCGCTGGGAGCAGGCTTTCAGGGTGGACATCCCTAAGTTCGATGGTAGTCTACCACCGGAAGAGTTTATTGATTGGCTTTCTCAGGTTGAAGAGATTCTGGATTTCAAGGAAGTTCCTACAGATCGTCGTGTACCCCTTGTTACGACCCGCTTACATGATCGTGCACAAGCATGGTGGCAACAGTTGAAACAGACACGTGTTCGTCATGGTAAGGCAAAGCTCACGAATTGGGACAAATTCAGGAAGCATATTAGGGCTGCGTTTCTACCATATAATTACGAACGTAACCTGTACCACCGGTTCCAGAATCTTCGTCAGGGTTCTCGTTCTGTGGATGACTATTCCACTGAGTTTTACACCTTTGTGGCTCGTGTTGACTTGTCTGAGTCCCCTCTCCAGTTGGTTTCTCGCTATATTGGTGGCCTTCGCCTCCAGTTGCAGGATATTTTGAATATGTTTGATCCCTTGACTGTTTCTGAGGCACATCAGCGTGCTTCACAGGCTGAGAAACAGCTAGCCAGGCGCGGTTCGGGTAGCTTTGGAAAACAGGTTGTCCCCACTAGTGGCATTGGTTCTTCTTCCCAGCCGGCCCATCCCACCCTAGCCCCCCCTCGCGGCACTACAGCCCCCCCGCAGGGACGTCCCGGTGGCTTGCGTTGTTTCAATTGTGGTGAAGTTGGCCATCGCCAAGCAGAGTGTCGCAACCCAAAGTCCACCAATCGTGGTCTTTTTACTGAGGTGGATGATCCTGACTCTGCTCTTCCTTCAGATTCAGCCCCAGTGTATGATGTTTATGATGATGAGGCAGCGGAGGAGTATGTTTCTGGTGATGTTGGCCCCCTTTTGGTGATTCGTCGATCATGTTTAACCCCTCGTGCTCCTGACAACGAGTGGTTACGCAATAATCTGTTCCATTCCACTTGTACCATCGGTGGCAAAGTTTGCACCTTCATCATTGATGCTGGGAGTTGTGAGAATGTGATTTCTGAGGTTGCAGTTTCGAAGCTGGGTCTGTCCACTGAACCTCACCCCAAGCCTTATCGCCTGTCCTGGCTGAGTCAAGATTGTGTTGATGCCAAATCAGCCCAAGAAGGGTGCTGCCCCCACTCATCATGCGTCCCCCCTGCCACCTTGTTGTCTCGGGGTCCTTTTCAGACCGCCATGGTTGAATCTGGCATGGTGTTTGCTCTATTTTGTTCGCTGATTACCTGTGGTGCTAGTTCTGAGGTTCCTATTCCAGTGCAGCCGCTGTTACAGGAGTTTGCAGATGTTTTTCCTGAGAATCTGCCTTGTGCCTTGCCTCCTTTGCGTGATATCCAGCATCACATTGACTTGGTTCCAGGTGCTGCCCAGCAAGGTGCGTCCTCATTCCACTGCTGCGGATTTTGTTGGTCAGTTGGCTCAGGTTCATCAGACCACTCATGACCGCTTGGTTGCTGCTACTGCCAAGTACAAGGAGAAGGCTGATTCGAGAAGGCGTGCTGTTGATTTTGAAGTTGGTGACTTTGTGTGGGCTAGTCTGACTAAGGATCGTTTTCCAGCTCATGAATATAGCAAGCTTGCTGCTAAGAAGATTGGTCCTGTTGAGATCGTGGAGAAGATCAACCCCAATGCTTATCGTTTACGCCTTCCCAGCCATGTGCGTACCTCTGATGTGTTCAATGTGAAGCATCTTGTTCCTTTTGTGGGTGAGTCTTCTTCTGATGAGGATGATGCGGTTCCAGATTCGAGGACGAATCTTTTCTACCCTGGGGGGAATGATGCGGTGCGAGTCGAAGAGGCGTTTATGCGAAAGTTGCAGCATCCGAAAATATCTCGCAAGTGTCAGATTTCGACGATTGCCTAGTGTTTTTCGGGCGGAAACGTTTAGGGGCTCAAAATCGCATTTTTATTAGTTTCGGGTGTTTTTTTGCAATTTATTAAAAGTTGTTTATTTCTTTTGCAAGCTAGGGTTTGAGTATTTAAAGAATCTTAAAACACTTTGTTATGGGAAGATTATTAATCAGAAAACGAGGTTTCCTCAATATCTATCGACTTTCGGTATTCGTAAGAATCAACGAATCTTGATAAAGGTTCATCCTAACCACGCACGCTGCATCAGTTATCAACTCTCACGTCCTATTTTTAATATGAGCATCATATTCATCATCAATGACATTTTTCCAATTCGGGTCATGAAGGGCCAACACGGATTTACATGACAAGGGTGATTTACAAACTATGAACACAAGGTTAAAGGTCGTTTTGGCCTTAAAAATCTCATTTTGGATGCGTGTAACAGGTTGTGGAGGTGGGTTTGAAAGGCTTGATAGAGGAGAAATTGAGTTTGGAGGAAGGACTATAGAAATAAAAGTGTTGCCCAGGCTGGACAGAACCGTTGCAGGTTGCTGTCCAAGTACTGTTCGGGGATGAAATTATAAATAAATGAGTAAATAGGGTGATGAAACATTATCTAAAATTAAAAAATGTGAATCCAATGAGTGTGTAATTTAGAAAATGTGATATGATCTAATATAATTTAATCGAACATTACATGATGATTTATAATGATTTTTTTGAAAAGATAAGTTATAGTATTTGTAACGACAATAATTTGATGTTATACATCAATAACCATGTTAAAAAAGATTTTTGTAGGTAGACATTAAGTTTGAATAAAAAAGAGGAAAAAGATAAGTGTGACATAGAAGAGAAAACAAAAAGACCATAAATACCTAAAACTTTATATCATAATGAGATTTATTCCTTACCATAAATACCTAACATAATGAGATTTTATATATACAATACTAATAAAAAATTATCAGTAAATATAATAATTTATGAACAAATATAAATATTGGATATATTTTAATATTTATCCAATACTTATAAAATATCATTTTTTTTATTTTTTTTATTTAATATAAAAAGTTAAAATTATATCTCCCGTGTCTAAGTGAGAATCGATTTAAATGAAAAACAAACTGTTGACAATTTTTTTTATAAATTAATAATATTTTGTAAACAACTATTTGTTAATAGAAACTATGCATGGTGTAAAGATTAATTATTTAAATATCATTTCAAATGACATAAACCAAATCAAATCAACCAATCTTTCTCTTTTCTTTCAACCACAAAAAGATTTTAGGTATAATAGTCTATGTGGATGTATCAATAAACCTAAATATTAGAGTGACAACAATAAATATCATCAAATTTGGCCATGGAAAAGGAGAGTGTGTTATGTTTTAAGGCGTTTTACTTTGGTAATCATAAAAAAAAAAAGCTGATATAAATTGCTATATAAATAATAAATTCGCATTGAATATATATATTTGATCATGAATATAATTTATTTATTTTTTTAAAACGGTTTAACACCATTTCATTAAAAGGCCCAAAAGTGGGAGGAGTCAATAATCAAAACTAGACAAACCCTAGTTTTGATTGTAAGATGACATGGAAAAGACCCAAAAGTTTCTGAATGGTGGCAATTAAATCACATTACAAAACACAGATTATAATGAACAAAGACTACAATCTAGCCATCCAACCTATGTTGTCTCCATATTAGCCTTTTGACCACATTGCCTTCTTCCACGTCCCATTCTTCTTGTGTTCTTCATGAAGGGAGATTGAATTGAAGCTGATGATGATGATGTTTGTCTGCTCTTATTGTTTAATCTTCCTCTATATGAACTCGTACTAACATAATAAAATGTATTATTCTTTAGGATTTGAGGGCTTTTGTCATTACTTTTCTCAATTTCAGTTTTACGTGTTTGAAGATCAACAACCTTGGTTTCTTGTGTGTTTTTCTTCTCTATTGTCTTTAGGTTTATCTTCTTCAGTATCCCCTATTTCATCAGTTTCGTTGATTTCTTCATTATTTGATTATAGCTTGCTTTCTTCCTTTACATCATTATTTTCTTCCTTCTCTGATTCTTCCTTGATTTCTTCCTCTGTATTTTTTCCTTGCTGATTTTCTTTAACTTCCCCAATATGCTCTCTGATTCTTGATTTTTCCGTTTTTTTTTTGCTTTTCTTCTTTTTGGGCTTTTAGGATTTTATGCTCTTCCTCAACTGTTTTTTCACATTTAGTGCTAGCATATTGAAAAGTATCACAGAAAACACACCTGTCTGGCCTCCATTCATATGAGATTTTCATGATTTTAGACTTTCATTTCCTGTCAACTACTATCATGTTCTTTGACAGCGTACTTCGAGGATGCACTTCAATGCTTATTCTAGCAAAGGTAAGTTGTTCTCCTCCTTCTGTAATTGAGTCCATGTATAATAGTTTTCCCAATAAACTTGCAAAGTGACTTAAAGCTTCTGCATTATACATGTGTGCTGGGATGTTCCAAAGCTTAAACCATATCTGGGCTGTTTCTTTTGGTTTGTTTAGCAGGTTTAATTTTTCAGACAATCTCTCCAGTTTCATACAATTTGATCCAATATAAGTATGCCCATATTTCAGAATATCATCCAAGTTTGATTCCTTCTTGAACTGCAGAAAATAGAGATCATGTATATTTGCAGAAATCTTAACTAGTCTCATCTGCTCTCATTGTTTCATTAAGACTTCCTTGATGACTGAGAATGATACTCTATTCTTCCCTATGTAGTTTTCAACCACTACATTTTCCCATTTTTTAACACATTTTTCTTCCACTTCAGTTGGCAGTTTAAATTCAAAAGAAGAATTGAGTACTTCCACTTTTGTTTTAACATTGCCCAAGTAGATTTTTCCTTTAAAAGCTTGATCCTCTATTTTCTTTCCTGTGTTATTTTTCTAGACCTCGTTTACTCTCCAGCTGGAATTGCTCCTAATAGTATAGGTCTTAGATTTAGGGGACTTCATCAGCTCCTTCATTGTTTCAACTGACTAGTTTACTATCTTTTCATACTCTTCCTTCTGTAATAAATTTCAGTCCTTAAGATAATGTACATTCATTTGGACGGTTGTTTGCTGCATTTTTTCTTTGTTGAGCACAATCTCTCATTTCTTTGCGTGCATCAGGAGCTTTGTGATTTAATTTTTCAGTCCAAAGAGATTTGCTCTTTCATTGTAACCAACCTTCCAAATTCCTTATTTCTTCCCTTGATTTCTTGCTACATTTTCTTCAGAATTTTTATCAGCAATTGGTTCTTGACCTTTGTTGCATTCCTGTTTTTTCTGGATAATTTCTTCAAGAATCCTATCAATTTCAATTTCAACTGCCTCCATTAAACTTTCCATCAAAAATTCTTTGACTTCCTTATTCTTATTGTTTTTCTTTCTTCCCATTTTAATGAAGAATAAGAAACAACAACAAAATAGAGCAATTATAGAACAGGTTACACCAGAAACCCTAGCCATTGAATAACAGGGTAAAACAAAAACCCTAACTTTCCAATCAAGTTTTGCATCTGAATAAATGACCAAGTTATTAGAGTTACCGTGTCGTTTGTGTCGTTCGTGCCGATTGTGCCGAAAACAACCCTAAACGACTAGCAACCGCGAACACCACAAGTGAACCGCGACCTTGATATCTTGCAGATCGTGCCGATCATTCCGTTTGTGTCAATTGTGTCGTTCATTTCGATCGTGTCGTTCGTGCCGATAGTGCCGTTCGTGATGAGAGAATTGACTGAAATCTCAAAAAAAAAAATCATGAATATAAATTTGGTATAATATATTTTTTTCTCACAGATGAATTAGTTGAATAACCTAACCAAATCATTCACAACCCCTAATTAATTTGACAATTAACTATTTTAAATGTTTATTGATAAATATTGATACTAATTCTTATATTTTTAGTTTAATAATTCTTGTCCGCTTCAATTCCCGCCCCAAAATTGCCCGAATACATAAAATGATTTTATTATAATGTCATTTTGTACATGTATATATATTTGGAGGAAGGACTATAGAAATAAAAGTGTTGCCCAGGCTGGACAGAACCGTTGCAGGTTGCTACTGTTCGGGATGAAATTATAAATAAAGGAGTAAATAAGGTGATGAAACATTATCTAAAATTAAAAAATGTGAGTCCAAGGAGTGTTTAGTTTAGAAAATGGGATATGACCTAATCTAATCGAACATTACATGATGATTTATAAATATTTTTTGAAAAGATAAGTTATAGTATTTGTAACGACAATAATTTGATGTTATACATCAATAACCATGTTAAAAAAGATTTGGATGTAGAAAGTTTGAATAAAAAAGACTATAAAAAGAGGAAAAAGATAAGTGTGATATAGAAGAGAAAACAAAAAGACCATAAATACCTAAAACTTTATATCATAATGAGATTTTATATATACAATACTAATAAAAATTATCAGTAAATATAATAATTTATGAACAAATATATATATTGGATATATTTTAATATTTATCCAATACTTTATAAAATATCATTTTATTTTTATTTTACTTTTTTAACATAAAAAGTTACAATTATATCTCCGTCTCTAAGTGAGAATCGAACTTTTTAAATGAGAAACGAACGGTTGACAATTTTTTTTATAAATTAATAATATTTTGTAAACAACTATTTGTTAATAAAAACTATGCATGGTGTAAAGAATAATTATTTAAATATCATTTCAAATGACATAAACCAAATCAAATCAACCAATCTTTCTCTTTTCTTTCCATTTCTGTGTAACCACAAAAAGATTTTAGGTATAATAGTCTATGTGGAAATATCAATAAACCTAAATATTAGAGTGACAACAATCAATATCATCAAATTTGGCCATGGAAAAGAAAAATGTCTTATGACATTTTACTTTGGTAATCATAAAAAAAAAGCTGATATAAGTTGCTATATAAATAATAAATTCGCATTGAATATATATTTGATCATGTCGTCCCTAAAAAAAAAGTTTGCCTTAACAATGTATGTCTCATAATTTATTTATAATTATAGCTCTTAATTTTCTCTCTAATTTTCTGCAACTCTATACAAGTAGTTACTTTATATTTTATTTCACTCATTTTTTATATTTTTATTATTTTTATCTAATTTTTCTGATATATATTTTTTAATTCTAAACAAATAGAATCCCATCTTCTTAATTTATTTCTTAATTCTCTAACTTAATTCTATTTTCTTAATTGTATAATTATCAACTCAGTTATTTATATAATATTTAAAAATAATTTTATTTTTGTTTAATTGAATTTACAACTTTAAAATTTATTACGTCAACATCACTTACTTTTTTTCAACTTCACATTTTAACTGTTTAATAAAATGTTTATATAGTTTTTTTTCCTTGTTTATCTTTACATTTCAATTATTCGATAAAATACTTACTTAACTTGAGTAATTGAGTTAATCTTAAAATTCAATATAAATATAGTTTTAGAGTTAAACATTTAATTATTTATCCAAATAATATTATATAATAAATGATGTATATATAGATAAAAATTAAAACATATCCATCTACTTATAAAAAATAATAATATCTATATTTTTTTTATTTTTTGAGAAAATAGATAATAAAACTAATGAAAGTCCTCCACCCATTATCTCTATAATCCAAAATCAATTTATTGAAAGTTTTCTAATTTCATATTTCAATTTAGTCGTTTTCTAAATAGAAAATTTAAGACTAAAACTTGAGATTACATTAAATTAAGCACACCCAAAATTTAATTTTAGGGCCGTCCATATTACTATCTACATTTAAGTTAAGTGGGATCAAGCCAATTCCAAATTTCTTTCTTCTATTTGTTTTCTCAAAATTTTTAAACTACCTTAATTTCGAATTCTAAATTCGACTGTAGATATTGAAAAAAAAGTATGATAATTATGAAAATAATAAATATATTGAGATTTTTTTTAGTTGTTATCAATTTTATTAGATATATAAATTTTATCTTAGATTTTTAAATAACAAGTATTTTGGGTTTTTAACTATAATCATAATCGTTATAATATTATAAATTTTGATTTCCAAAATCAAACATTAATTATTGTAAAATCAATTATGTATTATGCTAGCTCAAATAATTAACCTCATCATCTAACCAAAGTTGTCTTAGAGATTAAAAGTCTCAAATTTAATTTCTATTAACAATGTTATAAGTTCAAGTAGCAGTGTAGGAGCTTATTTAAATGCAGAATAAGAAAATAAAAAATATCAAACAATCTAAAACTTTAAGTGAAAATAAAATATTGTCAAAATTAAAGGTCAAAATTCTTTTAAATTTGTGGGTAAACATGGAAATTTGACATATTTCAATTTATAATAATATTATTAATTTATAATAATATTAAAATAAAGTTTTGAATTTTTAAATTTAATATAATTCAAATAAGAGAGGAAAGTAAATTAGAATTTATTATTTTGGTAACTAAATCTAATTAGAAAAATTAAATAAAAATTTAAAATTAATTTGAGATTAAAATATTTTATTTATTTTACCCAAATTAAACCTAAAAGGGGATTACAATTATTTAATTAAAATTTTAAACATAAACTATGTATAATTTACGGCTTAAAACAATTAAATAAATACCCCAAATACTCAAAAATAAAATAAATGAACATAATTTTTATTATGTTGTCAAAAATATTTTTGTGTATTAATTTGGTGAAAAAAAACGCAAGAAGGGGTTAAAAATTCGATTTCAAATAACCCTTTTATGAAAAATATAAACAGATGATCTTGTGTGGCAGAAATTATATTTAAATGTTACAATAGAACCCGTGGCCATCAGATGAGCGCCTAGGCATCATACAACGCCTTAGACGCTTCCACGCATACGAATGTAATAAAGGACGCATGCGTCCAGGTCCATACCAGATCAACTAACGGGATCGCTAACCCCGTTAGTCCAATCGCCAGTGACCGACAAAACATCAAAGGAGCGTCCGTTTTAAAAAAAATGACATCGTTTTGTTCGTCTCCTTCGCGAATGTCGGAAGCCCGCGACTGACGACCTTCCAAAAAGCTTATCTCCTCCGTTTCTCAGACTCAAACCTCCATTTTTCACCCATGTGCACGTCTCCTCCTTGCCATCATTACCCCTAAGGTAATAATTCGAAAGTTACCCTATACTTGGGCTGATAAGGACAAAACAAAATCGTTGAAGAAGAACTTCGAAAGCCAAATTGAAGTTAAATTCGTCCATGAAATCGACTAAGCTCGGGTATAAATAGTCTCCGGGTGATCTTCTTCCAATCCTTCAAACAAACATCACAAACTACAACCTAATTGAAGTTTGCCAAGAATCTTCGAAGTTGGTTTTTGAATAAACTTCTCCGGCAATCTAAGTTTCGATCTATGGCTCGGGAATGCTTCCCACACATCATTGAAGTGTTCTCCAATCAATAGTAAGCTTCCAGTTTACCTATAATTTGAATTGTGATTTAAAATTAGATTTTTCCAAGTTCGACCGGGTTGATCATTTTTAGGGCTCAATTTTGTATTTTTTCTTTGATTGAAATCATTCCTTAGATGTTTTTTAAGCTTTCTGTCGAAAGAAATTTCATCAATTCAACCAAAATCGAAAAAACCCAAATTTGATTTAAAAATTTGGAAATTTTGAATTTTGTGTTCTAGAGCTTTAAGCTTAAATTTTTTTATTCAAATAGTTGCTTAAAAAGTTTGTAAACATGTTAGGATGATTTCCAGATCATATTACATTCATCCCGATCATGTTTGATCCAACTAAAATTTAAAATAAAAATAAGTTTAAATTTCAGTTTTAAAAATTGTTGCAAATCTTGATTGATATTATTGATTTGGTTGTGTTCGACTATAAACATTATTTCAAAGTTGTTGGAACAATAATTAGTCCATGAGATGGCCTAAATCAAAAGTTCTCAATACTTGCCTTAAAAATAGGGTTGAGAAATTGATGATCTTAAAACTCGATTGAGCGAGTTTAGGGTTAGGGATTATGATCCCTATATCCATATGTTCTTTGCAGCTTACATATCATGTTTTCATGAAATGTATCAAAAGTTATAAACATGTAATTCTTCATATAAAATGAAGAACACTCAGTTCTCGACGACCGAGTCTTGTAGGACCAGGACCGAGAATCCTCGGTCCTGACCGAGACCAAGGACTAATGTTCTTGAGTCAGGACCAAGACTAAAGACCGGTGTTCCTGAGCAATGACCGAGGATTCTAATCATGGACCGAGAGGTTTGACCTAGGACCGAGACTCCTAGGTCACGACTAAAGAAGTTAGATATGGGACCGAGAGTCTCAAACCTAGGACCGAACAACCTGAATTTGGGACCGAGCCTCCCGAGCCCCGATCCAGACCACTCTTGGTCTAGACTAAGCCCGTCTGAGCCCAGATCGGAAAAAGTAGACCAAAGCCCTATGACTCTGATCCTAAGGCATGTATGGTTCCACTTTTTGAGATCCAAAATTATTTTTGTAATTATGGAGCCTCATTCCATTTTCAAATAATCCCGAAAGGTTAGAAAATAATTTTTAAATATTTTCGGGATATTTTCAAATCAAATATTTTAGTTAAGGCCCCGTTTGAAATTTAATTTTAAATTCTAACTCTTTTCTGATATTTTTCATGTGTTATACTTAATCTTATATCAACTCAATTGTAAATACGCTATTCTAAATAATTTTGTAAAATTATTTATGTAATATAAACATATCTTTGTTTAGGACTCCCGAACTACTAATTTAATGAATTAAATATTATAAATAAATCTTTTGATAGCTAGACTTTTAAAAGATAAAATCGTTCTTCGACGGACGCGGATAACATAGTCCGAAAGCCCTTTCCGAGTGTAAGAAAAAAAGAAACTTTGGTATAAAGTACTCTTGTACGCCTACCTTTTTTATTGATTTTTCTAAAATAATTTGGCGACTCTGTTTTCAAATAAATAATATTTTATTAAATTATTTATGTTTAATTAATTTAAATAGGATTTTAATCAAATTATTATTTGATCGGTAGATTATTAAAATATGAATAAAACTAATTATTTTTATATTGTTAATTTTAAAAACAGTAAGATATTATCAAAATCTTTTAAAATAATGTTTCATTTTAAAAAGATGTCTAACACATGCAAATCAATGTTAAAACGCATTAAGCCTCCTTTCGATTTCCCGTATTATCATGTGTTAATCGACACATGTTAAGCTACGGGAGAACTTTCCGGTTGGTCTTATAGCGTGTTTAATTAAAAGTTTTATCTTAAAAAAACAAATTAAAACTAAAGAACTATTGCAAGTGAGAATCTTAATTGTTTTGTGTGTGTTTAATTTGAAAGTTTTGTTTATTCAAAAAAAATTAAATTAAAACTTAAAATTTTATTTTATATTATAAAATATGACACATCCTTTTATTTAATTATATTAGACAAATGTCCACGGCCGTCAAAAATGATTTAACTATATTATACAAATGACCAATGCCGTCAAAATAAAATTAAGAGTTTCATAAATTACTTGAAATCTTTAATTTGAAAAAATATTAGTTATATATTATTATTATTATTATTTATTAATATAATTAAGTATTTTATATCTAATCAATTTAAAAAATTTATTTATAAAATTAATTATATTTATTTATTTATTTGAATAAATAATAAGTTTTTTTAATTTATAAATATAAATTTGTTTTTTAATGTAAAATTGTATAAAATTGTAAAATCGAAATTATTTATAAACTCGTTAAATCTTATATAAATATCATAAATTTAAAATCGTAAAAGTTTACATGTTCAAGAGTTATTTAACATTAACATTATACTCTTTAATTTTTTGAAATCTTAAATTATAAAATTTTAAGAGGTGACTCGACATATCATACATGTACTAAAATATTTGATAAATAAATACAAAACCATTAACTTAGACAGACCAACCAGCCCAAAGAATTTCCTTTTCAATTACAAGCCCATTGAGTAAGATAGACCCAACCAGCTCAAGGAATTTTCTTTTCACCCCAATCATCAACCCAATCAAATATTTTTCTTCATTTTCTTTATATTGTATAAAATACAATACTATTCATATATATTTAAGGGATTATATGCTTCTTAATTTTTGTTTTTTATAATACATAGATCAAGAGTTAATATTGAGCCTTATTCAAGCGTGGCATTGCAAAGGCACGTAAAGGCTTGTTCATGGACAAATTAACCAATGTTTCTTTCAATTTATATTTTGTATTGCCGGTTTTCTATTATACTTATATGTGTTATTCTTTAGTATTTTTTTTTCTTTTTTATTTTATTTTTAATTTCGACATTTCGGATAAGAACCCTATAATGTGTTGTCCCTAGTGAGGACTTGGTCATGACCGAACACAAAGCAAGAAAACAAACATCTAAATAAAACAAAGACTAATATCCACGGCCGGCCGGCCGGCCGGCAACAAACAATAACAATTAAGCTTTTGAAAAAACCCTTCTTCCTCCTCGACGGATATTTCCAACATTGAAACATATATCTTCCTGCCCTAATCTCCATTAAATCACCATCCCCAACCTTTCTTCTTTTTTCAAATAACCATCTCTCTCTCTCTCTAGGGTTTACATTCAAGAAACCATCAATCATCATCATCATCATGGCTAATCACACATCAATAGAAAAGGCAACAAGAGAACTAGAAGAACTTTATTCCGGCATACCAGACGATTCCGTTAACCTAACTTTTCAAAACCTAGCCGACATTCATAATAACCACCATCAAATCATCTCCGAACCAAACCCGGAAAAAGAAAGAAAAGAAAAATACCCGTTATCCAAAATCCCTAGCCTAGATTTCAGTAAAGCCTTCTCCGCCGTTAATCCTCGTCCGAACCAGACAGAAATAGCTGATCACTACAATCATCAATATCATCATCGTCGTGATGACGTTAGCGGTATGAGTTTCGCGAGCTCTGTGATGAACAGTCCTTTTAGTGAGAGATCTGGGGGAGGAGGAGGAGGAGGAGGAAGAAGAAGGATGGGAATTCCTCATTCAAATATTTGTACTGTTTGTACTAACTATATCTATGTTTGCCGCCATAGATGCTTGGTAAGTTAATTATTTTATAGTGAAGAACAAGTATATATATGACTTCAACTTTGATTTGATTTAAGGAGTTAAAAATGAGGTTTAGTCTAGGGCGGATCTACTTCTAACTATGTGATTTAGATAGGTTTTTGCAATTTGATATTATTTTCTGTAGTTTCAATAAATGTACGAATTTTTTTTTTTTTAGCCCGAGTAGATTTCAAATCTTAACTCCATCGTTCAAGAATAAAGTTTGTGATCGATATGAATTAGGGTTAACTGTTTTGAATATTTGTAGGTATGTGGAAGAGTGTATTGTAGGCAATGTGTTGATGTAGGAATGGGAGAGATGACAGAAGGAAGGAAATGTATTGAATGTTTGGGAAGAAGATTCAGTCAAAGGTAAACATAGCAAATCCATATATATATTATAATGAATTTTAAAAAAAGGTTAATTGTTATTAATTTGATTATTTGTTATTATAAAAAAACATATAAATTAGTAATTTAAACCTAAACAACCAGTAGGTCATAAGATTTTACATAAAGACAAATTGAATGTATCATATATTAAATCAGTTTGATATTTGTTTAGATATACAACCTAATTAATACACTTATAATTTAAATTCAATAATTATTTTAAAATAACTAACTAGAAAATTAAATAAAGTGACAATTAAATTATTAGCTTATTTGAATATACTTTAGATCTTACCATAGTAGATAAAGAAACTTTATATATATCTAGATAAATTGAATGTTTTCTATTCAAATTGAGTTAATATATATCAGTTGTACAATTCATATCAATATTAACCCTCATTATATTTTAGTGATGTCTTGAAAGGACAGTTTTCAACTTAACTAAAACTGAAATTATCATTTTAACTCTTTATTTATATGATTTGTTATATGATAGTACATAATTATTATACTTTTTGTGTTTAGCTTAAGACAACTCAAATAAGAGGTTTACAACTTATAAGTTAATTTAGGAGGTATAATCAAGTGACAATGAGTCTTAATAAAAGAGTATCAATGGGGTTTAACCAGGGGCGGAGCCAAGTACAAGCCGGCCCGGGCTGTAGCCCGGGTAGCTTTAGAGAGCCTGTATGTATTTTATCAATAACGACGGTAAATTATCGTCGCTATTGGTTATTTTCCGTCGCTAAAAGGCATTGGTGACAGCAAACTATAAAACTACCCCGGATAGATATTTTTAATAAAAAATTAGCCCGGGTAGGTTTCAAATCCTGGCTCCGTCCCTAGGTTTAACTCATTCAATATTGGGCTAAGTCAGCGCCACCAAGTTCGCAATCTTATAAGAGGTCTCTCGTTTACTTATTGTATACTTAATTAATTGAAGTCTCCCTCTTCTAACTATCAATGTCTTATACCCTTTCTCCGATATTGAAGTTGGAACTATGACTCCTAAAAAAAAGCAGGCTTGGCATCTATGTGTTCGAGAGGTAGAAAACAACCACTTAGGCGGGATTTACCAAGTAGGTATAATTTAACGGGACCCTAAACATTGGCAACAATCACGATAGTAGTTGCGAAACTGTTGGGCCGAGAGAGGCGAATCAAAATAGAAAATAAAGCTTAATATAAACATAACTATTCAACCAATTGAATAAAATAACCTAACATAAAATAATTGAATTCATGATTTTAATTTTAATTTTAATTTGACAGATACATACAAAGAGCAGGACAAGCTAGTTTTTGCTTCAAATTTCGATATTCAAAGTTGATTATGCAACAAGAACTTAAATGGGCCGAGAAAGGGCCCAGAAGGAATGGAGAAAAACGATATGATCAACAAAGCATGATGTCCAGATCCAGAAGCCCAATACCTCAAGCAACACCTTCCAGGGCCTATATATCCAGCCCAAGCCCATCATCTTTTATAATGTCTTCGCCATACTCTGCTCATTCTCCCACTAGACAACACTTTCCATTTTAAAGCCCAAACCATATTATTTTATCATTTTTATTATTATTATTTTTTATAAACATCCAAACATTTATTATTTTATCATATTTATTATTATTGTAATTTCTTTTATTTAATTATTTAATAAACATAGTCATAAGAAATCAATTTGCATGCTGCTAATTAATTAATATTCAAATTTTATGGTTCAAATAAGAGCAATAGTTTTTATTTTAATATTTTAGTGAATAATATAATTAATTGAGTTGATAAAAAAGATGGTAAGTTATTTGATAGCATTCAAATAATTATTTTAAATTATTAATCAAAGTTTAGAGTTTACTTAAAATAGTTGACTAAATTATAATAACAAATTAATTTATAAATATAAATTCAATTATTTAAATATATAATCATATAAACTCTAAATTATTTATAAACTCTAAAATCTTAGCATTGAAAATTTAAAATTTTGAATAATTTAAGATTTTATCTTAACCAAACTAGTTAGTCTACTCTAAAATCGTAAAATATTAATTCGGATTTTAAGAAACTCAATGTTAGTACAAATTTTACTTTTTAATTTTTTCAAATTATTTTTAAAATATATATAATAACAAATTGTTTACACAAGATTTCTATCACACACTATATTATTCTCCTATTTCTAGGAGGCTACCACTAGTAAAAAAAAGGTCAATATCAACGGTTTTTACTGTTGTAATTAAACAAAAAATGATTAGTATTGAATAATAACAACAGCTCAAAAAGCGGTTGACATCTGTTACTAGAGCCTTCGTAGGCATTGCTCAAACATGAAATATCAACCATTTTGGGGCGGTTGTTATTACTCAATAACAACATGAAATATCAACCATTTTGGGGCGGTTGTTATTACTCAATAACAACCGTTTTTGAGCGGTTGTTATTAAGAAATATCAACCATTTTATATGCAATTGTTATTAAGCAATATCAACCGTCTCAATATTAACCATTTTGTAGGCGGTTGTTATTAAGAACTATAAAAGTGGTTGTAATTTCTTAATTATAATGGTTGTTGACATTTTTTATTCCGAATTTATAAAAAAAAATTTCAATTATTTAATTAAAAATCACTTTAAAATAAATTTAATTATTTTATACAAAATTTCAAATGACAAGATAATTTTTAAATATAATTCCAAAATTAACATTAAAATAATTTAATTCCATTACATACAAATACTACATTTAAATAAAAAATTCATAATACAAAAAATAAAAAATAATAATTCGATCTTGATCTTCTATCATCTATTTCTTCTTCATTGATCTTCATCTTCTATCTCTTCTTTCTTGATCTTCATCTTCTATCATCTGTTTCTTCTTCCTTCAGCATAAACCTCATTTTCTTCATAATTAACTACCTCCTCTTTTTTATAATTAATTCCGTCCAAATTTAGTATACCTACATATAAAGACATTTACAACATAAATAATTAAAATTAAAGTTAATAATATAAACCTGATTATACAATGATAATTTTACCTAGGCAAATGAGGAAAGAATTAAGAGCATTGATTTGAAGGAGGAGAGTTGTTTATGAGATTTGAGAGCATAGGTTGAGGGTTGAGGGATGAGAGAGGTTGAGGGATGAGAGAGAGATTGAGGAGAGAATAAGTAACTGAGGTATAAAAATAAAGGTTGTGGGAAGAGAGGTGATTGAGGAGAGAAGAAGTTATCGAGGTTAAAGAGAAGTTATTAGATAATGGAGAATTAATTAATTAATTGTTTTGTATAACAACCCACGATTTTAATGATATTTTATTTATTTATTTTAATTATATATATATATATTATATTTAACAAATATAATTACTTAAATATTATATATATATATATATTAACTATTAAATATTATATATAAATATATATTATTAAATTCAAAATATTAAAAAATATTTAATATCAACTATGTTTAAAATGGTAATATTATATATATTTACTCTATTAAATAACAAATCAAATTAATTTATATAAAAATTTTAAATTTTAAATATTTTATATATATATTTTATTAAATAAATATGAATATTTCAAATTTAATTATTTATTTATTTTATCACATAAAATATGAAATTATATTATGTTTTTAAATTTAAAATATATTATCATAAAATTTTAGTTTTTTTACTTACTTATTATTATTATTTAATATTTATATTATATATATATATATAATTCATATAATTAATTATTAATAAATTCATATATATATATATATATATATAAATAATTATTAATTATATTTTAAATTTAATAAAAATATATGATTATATATCTTTCCTAATTTCTCTCTAATCTCTCTCTACTTATTAATTTTTTTCTTTAAATTTTAATTTCTAATTTCTCCTTTTTAATAGTATTTTTTTTATTCTTATTAAATATTAAAATTTATTAATATTTATATTTTTCATAAACACTAAATTTTGTTAATATTTTTATTTTTAATTTCCCTAAAAAAATATTTCTTCGTGTATATTTTTTTTATCTTATCTCACTTTTATTACTCGTATAAATTAAATAAAAATAACTCAACTTTTAATAAAAATATTGAATAATTTCTTTTTTACTAAGAATAATATTTATTCAAACATTTTGCAGCAATAATAAAATATAATATAACAAAAAAAATATATTAGAATAAGTCTTATAATACCGGTTGATATTTCCCCATTTATATCAACGTTTTTTAAAACTGTTAATATAGAGTGAGTCAATATCAACAATTTTAAAATTCCGTTAATATACATGAGTTAATATCAACCGTTTTAATAGCAGTTGATATTGACCCCTTTATATCAACGGTTTTTTAAACTGTTAATATAGAGTGGAGTCAATATCAACCGTTTTAAAATTCCGTTAATATAGATGAGTTAATATCAACCGTTTTTACAAACGGTTGATATTGACCCCCTTTATATTAACGGTTTTTTAAACGGTTGGTATTACCCCTTTAATATCAATCGCTGAACAAACGGTTACTATTTTTTGTTACTATTTTTGGTTACTATTAATGATTTTTTTACTAGTGAGAAAATTTCTCGATTCTAAATATTGTTCATACAAACATCTTCACAAAATATTAAGTTGCTAATATTATAACAAAAAGATTTATATATCTCTTATAGGTTTTCTCCTTTAGATGTGACCAACTCATTTTTTTTTTTTGAAGATGATAAAAAACAACTAATTAATAAACCCTTTAAATATGTTTTAGTTTCTTAATTTTAGTTGCATATATATTAGATAGCTTATTAATTTTAGTTAGAATATATATATTAGATAGCTTTCTGTAGCGGCTTATCATTAACCGTTACAAAAAGTATATTAGTAACGGCGTTGAAAGAAAGTCGTTACTGTTGCCTTTCTACAAAAAAACATTTATTTAAGCCTTATCTGTAACGGTTTTCTCAATAACCGTTACAGATACTAGAAGAGAAAACGAAAAGGCGGTTCACTATCTGTAACGGTTTTCTTAATAACCGTTACTAATACTCTATTAGTAACGGCTATCTCTCAAAGTCGTTACTGATGATACGTTTCTCAAATGGTAACTTATGTCTTATCTTTAACGGTTTTATAAATAACCGTTACAGATAGTAGTAAAGACAACGAAGAGACGGTTCAGTATCTGTAATGGTTCTTCCTCAACCGTTACAAATATATTATTAGTAACGGTTTACGTATAAAACCGTTACTGATATCCTTACTGAAACGTTAAAGCGATGTCGTATCTGTAACGATTTATATCACCGTTACAGATGTACTTGTATCAGTAATGGTTTTCGAAAACCGTTACTGATAAAATATATTAGTAAGGGCGTTCGAGCGCCGTTACTAGAAGTCGTTACAGAAGACCTCTATTTTACTAGTGTACATCCTCAATTAAGATTATTCACTTCAATTCCTATAATTTATCTTTTTTTTATTCTCCACCATTTAAGCTAGATTTCTAAAATATTCTGAGAATAATTGATTGTTGATTCTTCCAAATATTTTGAGATGGATTCATATGAAGCTTTTTATAAATTTCTTAATAATTACTTTATTTATATTTAATCATAAATATAAATGTTTTAAAAATTATTTATGTATTAGAAGAATTGGATTAATGTCATCCAGAGTGGAACTGGCCTTCTGAAAGGATAAATGCTCAATTTTCTTTGCTTAATTACACTTTTATGTCAGTAATTTATAAAAAAAAATATATATATAGTTTAGTAAAAAATGAACCTTTTTAGTTTTAAAATCTACAATGAACTGTTCTTGTGATGAGTATGTAAATAAATAAATAACTTAATTAATTTAAAATTGAAGTACTTTTTATTTTATTTTTTCATTTCTCACAATCCAAATAAGTAAGCTTGTAATTTGATATTTTAAAACATTTATGCGGGGATGTCATAAGACAAATGGATTTTAGCAAATTTTCGGGGAAGGGGATACAATACACAAATATTTGTACTCCTTTAACATTTTCAACTACATTTCATTTTTACGACATAGATTGGATCTAGATAGCGTCAATAAATATCAAGATTCAGAATTAGACTCGAGAATTAAAGAAGGCAACGATAGCAAAACAAAAAGGATTTTCTTGACGTTCTAATAACTCTTCAAGCTAATAATGAATATGCCTATTAACAATAAAAGAGATTAAGGCTCAAATTAAATTAAGGTAAGAAGACTTTTTCACATTTTCTTATATCACATCATCTTTTCAAAATGATTCATTATTATATAAATCATTTACATATGAATTAAGGAAATAATGATAGCAACAATGGATAATTCATCAAAGTTGTTGAATGGATTCTTGGAAAATGATAAATAAATCCGAGATATTGGTAAAAGCCATTCAAGAATTAGACTAAATTGTCGGAAATGATCGTCTTGTCCAAGTATCTACATTTATAGTACATATAAGGGAAAAAATGCTTCGACGTGGCTTTGTTGCTTAACAGGAGGACGGGAGTCGACGACTTGGTAGAATTGGCTCAAGGATTTTTGTTGTCATGGCTTTAAGAGAGAGTGATTTTACCGACAAGGAAAATCCGTGGATCGTCGATGTAAGAAGCGCTCTCAATGGGGTCATCCCCATTGACGCATTCACGATCCCTCATTTTCAATAGTGAGGATACATTAAGTGGAAGAAAATGTTAGCCCCGGGTTTTCCCTATGTTTATACTCATTATGTTTATACTCATCAAACAATTCACACAAAAGCCTCAAAGGCTGAGTTGAGATCGTCATGTCCACATTGACAATCTTAGCACATCGTCCAATGGCGTATACATTTTATTATCTTCGTGTTTGAGCCCTAAAACTCATGCAAATAAAAACAAATAAAGCGCATTTTTGGGAAGAACATTAAATCATAAAAATATATAGAAAATATATTTTAATTGGCCAAAATTGATTTTCAAGCTAAGCGTCGAATATCTCCAACAGAGTCATTAGAAAACTGTACACGACAAAAACCGTCCAATTTGATCTAGATCTTACACCATTTTAATCTTCTCTTTTATTTATTTTATTCGTGGGGAATGCATTTTTACGTGATAACTCGTAAAAGAAAAACATTAAAGTTTAGACTTTATAGGCAACTCCATAACTTATATTCATGTCAAATTTGGGAGAGATTAGGAATTTAATGGTAAGTCGCCATATGATTTTTTACTTTTTCGATTTTATATAACCTCACGACTTAAATAGTCGCTACTTGTTTTTTCAAAATTAGGAAAAGATAATTTAGATATGCACACCATATTTAGAGATTCTTTTCGAGTTCGACGTTCGGTTACATGTGGAAAAGAATCAAAGAAAAAACAGTTAGGTCCCACAACACCCCGTAGTTCTTTACTTTACAATTTTGGCCTTTAAAAATATATATGTTTTTATATTTTACATTTTAGGGTTAAAAGTGAGTTTTGATACATTACTTTGAATGAGTTGGATCATTAAAAATATTTAAATAAAGGATAATAAAATAAAATAAAATAATTTAAACAAGGTTAAAGAAGAGTGACAAACAATCAAGTTTTGGCCAAATAGTGGGTTGGGTCAATAGATTGAATAGTTTGTTGGGTCGCGGGTCAAGCACGCAGATGCGGGTGTTGAATTTGACTTGTGAATCTCGGTACCGCGAGTTCAGGGCATCTCCTTCCTCCTCTAAGTGGTTCACAATCATGTTCAGGACATGGAACTTCAAACTAACTGTTTCTAACTTCCTGTTGGTCCTAGGTTAAACAACAAACACATATATCAAATAGAAATAAAACCAATATGACTACTATTACAATAAAATTAACCGATCTGATTAGCGAGGATCGATGAAGGTTTTGAAAAACCTAATTAGATCTTCCAACATCTCATCGGTGTTCTTTTGGGTCGCCGGTCCTTTCTTGAGCCTAAGCTCAGAACCGGCCAACCCCCCAAAATATCTCTGAAGACAAAGCTTACATTTACCCATGCTATAACAATAAACATTGAAACTCGAAAGGGGATTTTCACATCTAATAGATAAACTCACATATGAACATAAATTAGGCAAGAACAAATGAAAAATAAAAAAGATTCAGAATATAAAAAAGCCAAAGACGCCTACCATGATAGTTAAAAGAAACTCTTTTACCTAAATGCGCTCAAATATCTACAATATCATGAATCTCAATAGTTATCCAACTCAAAATCACTCCGAATAAAAAATAATTTGAAATGCCAAGGGTGTTGGATGTCAAAAACTAAACATTTAAAATAAATTATTGTTTATTCAAATAAATTAACTCATTTCATAATTTTGTAACTATATATTTTTATTGTCTTTATTATTATTATTAGTTTTTTATTGTTATATATATATATATATATATATATAAATAATAATTATTAATTAATATTATTAAATAAATTCACAAACTTTTATTTAGTTTATTGTTATATATATATATATATATATATATATATATATATATATATATATATATATATATATATATATATATATATGTGTGTAAAATAGCATGATTAATAGATAAAACTTAAAATTAATTTTAATTATTTATGTTTTGTAATAATTGTTTTTAACATTTTCCTCAAATTTTAAATTATATTCATAATTATGTAATAACAAAAACAAGTTATGAAATATACTTTTATTAGTTTTTAAATTTGAAATATTTAGTTAACATTTTTTTTAAAATTATCTATTTAAAAGAATTTTCAGTTATAAATTTTAGTTTTTTTTAATTAGTTTTGTACTTAATAAATTTTATGTTTTATGATAAAAAAAAATAAATATTATAATAATATTTTAAATTAACATAATAAATATTTAATAAATTAATTTTCGAATTAATAAAATTGAAACAATAGTTTTATAATTTTATTTTCTATTTATGTTTTAAGACTATGTAATATATATCTATTTTAAAATTCTAATTTAAATATTAAAACAAAAAAAATTTAATCTATTTAATCTTTTTTAAACTTATCAATTTTTCTATAAATTATATATATATATATATATATATATATATATATATATTATATAAAATCAAAACAAAAATAATTGATATATTTAAATATTAAAAAAAAGTTATTAATATAGTATTTTCTTAAAAAATAATTTAAAACTATTAATTATTCTCTCTATATATAATATTATTTTATATAAAATCAAAATAATTAATATGATTTATTAATATACAATTATTAAATTTGAAGTTATAAAAATTAGTAATTTATTTAAAATAATAATTTAATTTTATAATAAAATAATAATATTAAAATTATATTGAATTAAACATTTTATAAAAAACAAAAGTTACATTAAAAATATTTATAAAAACAATTATAATTTAAAAATAATTTAAACCTATAAAATTAATATTAAAATAACTTAACAATAAAATTATGTTAATTATTTTTTTAAGTTTTATTAAATATTTTATTTATTAAACAAATATTATCTTTTTTATGTACTTTAACATATAATTATTATAATAAAAATAATATCACTTTATTATCATTTTTTATAATCATATTATTGATATTTGAAATAATATTTTATAAATAAAACATAAAAATTAAAATAATATATTTTCTCCTAAAATTTAATACAAAATATTTATATATATGGTTATTATAAAAAAATTTAAAGAATTAAATTATAAATAAATTAATGATTTTAAAGATATATATTAATTAATGTCTACAGTTATATATTGAAACTATAACAAATTATTATATAAAATAAATAAATTATTTTTATAATTAAATAACATATTTTATAAATTTAAATATTACTAATTAATAATATTATTTATATTAAAAATTAAATGAATTATAATATTAAAATAATTAATTATAAAATAATGAATATAATAATAAATATTTTATCTTTTATAAAACATTTTTATTATAATATAAAATAATATAATTTATATATTCATATTTAAATTAATTTTTAATAAATAAATTTATATTTGTAAAATATTTAATATAATAATATATAAAATTATATTTATTTCAAAATATTAATAATAATAATAAAATTATATATCTATATATATTAGGTGATAAAATATTTTAATGTTTTGATAATTCTTATTTAATAAAATTTTAAAATAAGTATAATAAAATATTTAAAAATAATTTTAATAATATTTTGAGGTGTAATTAGTGATAAGTTTTTAATTTTTTGTAAATTAATATTTTGAGTTATTATAAATTACTGTTAGAATTGAATTTTAATATTTGGTAGATAATTGTTTTTAATTAAAATTATTTACAAATTGAATCATATCTATTTCTATTATATTATTAGTAAATCTTATATCAAATATTTTATTTTTATAAGAAGATTAATATTTTATATAAAAGATATAATTGAATTATTTTGTATAACATAGTTTATTTTTATTTAATATATTTTAAGAATAATTGATAATGTTTTTTTTTTCTAAATTATATATATATATATATATTATGTAAAATATATTTACATATTTTAATACTTATTAAATATTTATTTTACTAGTTTACAATCTTATTACATTATTTCTGTACAAATATTACTCAATTTAATATAAAATTTAAAATGTTTTCTTGATGGGGGGGGGGGGGGGGACATTTAAGCTGAATGGTAAAATAATGAAATAAATTAAATTAAAATAGAAATACAAGGGAAACTAATTTCAACACTAGAATTCTATATTTTTTATTGTTTTAAATTTAATATAAATTTGATGACAAAACTTAATTGGTGTTTGTGGATATTGCATACTGACGGCTCGACTTATATATTACTTTTAATTTTACATTTAAAAGTATGTATTTCAAATAAATAAATATTTCCAAAATGTTATTTACAAAAATAAATATTACAACGATCACCTCATTTAAATTACAATCGAGTCCTAATAATTTTCTAAAACTCAAATAAGAAAATAAAAAGAATTGAAGATATATAAATGTTATGTTCCTTATAAAGTTCTAGCTACCTTCTAAATTGGCATCATCAACAATAATGTCCACCATCTTCCCTTTAGTTTCAATTCAAGCTGTGATTTCCTTTATGATGTATGTATTTTTTTATTTTTATTTTATCTTTTTGAAGAGAAGAGTAGTCAATCCAAGGTTATCTACTAAGCCAACATGTCTACCACCCAGTTCCAAGCCATTACCACTGATCGGTAACCTTTCCTTATTGATAAACAATAAACCATTTCTCCGAGGGATACACGATGCCATGTTGAAGATGGGTGTCGAGATCTTTTGCATCCTCCTAGAAAATTTTCATGTGATCGATGTCACCTCCCCCGAGGTTGCATGCAAGTTTCTAAAGAAACATCACTTGTCGTTCACGATACCTATGGGTGACCAATGGAAGAAGATGAGGCGTGCCCTTGTCTCTAACAATCTCTCTTCCGCGAGCCACAAGTGGATGCATGAAAAGATATTCAAGGAGGTTGACCACCTCGTATATATTTGGAACCTTATCAAGGGAAACGATGATGTGATCAATGTTAGAGTTGTCCCACAACACATTTTCGGAAATGTCATAAGACAAATGGTTTTTATCAAGAGTTTTTTCGAGGAAGGGGCTTTAAATGAAGGTTGGAGTTGAGGAAGAGGAGCATGTGGATAGACTTTTCACAATACAATATTTGTACTCTTTAACATTTCCGACTACATTTCATTTCTACGATCATGATGTTGAGTTATGTAGCCTACAATTATAATAAATTTTACAATAGTTAATTAGAGTTTATTGAGTTTGTATTTGGGTTTGGGCTTGGGCCTGACCAAGAGTTATTTAGGTTCTATTACCTGCATTTTTACCTTATAAATATGTTATTATTAAGAGTTTACAATAGGAAGACAAAATTTTAGAGAGATAAAGTGTGAGGCAAAAACTATGTATCCCTTCTTCTTCATTGTGAAATCTGGTGGTGGATGAAGTGGACGTAGCTCATTTGAGTGAACCACTATAAATTTGTGTCTTCTTGTGTTCTTCTTTCTTGCGTTTTTATGGATCCAAATCCTAACAACTGGTATTAGAGCTACTATACTAGATCGGAGTATTGGAAACGATGGCAAAAGAGAACAATATAGGACATGGGATTTGAAGATTTGATGAAACATATTATGCCTTCTGGAAGATGAAGACTGAGGATTATCTCTATGGAAATAAGCTTCATGTTCCTTTGAGTGAGAAACCAGAGAAGATTGATAAAGCTGAATGGAAACTCGATCCTTGATAGTCATGTTTTAGGAGTTGCCGGATTGACGCTAACCAAGACGGTTGCTCACAATGTAGCAAAGGAGAAGACCATCATGGGTCTGATGAAAACTCTTTCTAATATGTATGAGAAATCATTTGCTAACAACAAGGTACATTTAATGAAGATACTTTTTACTTAAGAATAGTTGATGGTACTTCTGTCTTTACTCATTTGAACGAATTCAATACATTTGTGAATCAATTGCTATTTGTTGAGATTGATTTTGGGGACGAAGTTAGTGCCATGATTTTGTTAGAATCTCTACCAAATAACTGGAAACCTATGAAGTCAACAATTAGTAACTCTGTTAGAACTTCTAAATTGAAATTTATTAAAGTTAGAGATCGAAATCTTGCTGAAGAGATTCATAAAATTGATTCTGGTGAAACGTTCAAATGTTCTTCCCTGAATGTTGAAAATATGGGCAGAGGTAATGATAGAAATTTCAACCGAGGTCAGAGAAGATCTATGTCGAGGAACAAGAGGAGTTAGTCCAAGTCTGGGCGAACATTTGATTGTTGAAATTGTGGTAAGCACGATCACTTAAAAAGAAACTACAAAGCACCGAAGAGAAATAGTGATGATAAAAATGATGCAGCGAACACAGTTACAGAAATAGACACTAATGTGTTACTTCTTACTGTTGATAGCCCGATAGATTCATGAGTTTTAGACTCAAAAGCATCTTTTCACACCACTGCCCATAAAGAATTAATGGAGAATTATGTGGATGGAAACTGAGGGAAAATTTATCTTGCAGATGATGAGCCACTTAGAGTGGGGACATCAAATTGAATATGACAAACAGTTATGTTTGGAGGATTAATAGGGTGAGGCACATTCTAGGTTTAATGCGCAATCTGATTTCTGTTGCACAACTTGATGAAAAAATGTCACAATTTCAGTTGTGGAAATGGTGCGTGGAAGGTGATTAAATGAGCAATAGTTATTGCTCGAGGTCACAAAACTAAAAGGTTATGCACGACTTCAACTTGTAGAGAAACATTTGTTGTTGTAGTTGATGAATTGAAGAATAGTGAGCTATGGTATTGCATGTTTGACCATATGAGCAAAAAAAGGGATAAAAATTCTTTTGAAGAATGAAAAGATTCCAGAATTGAAATATGTTAGAACATCAGTTATGTGAAAACTGCATTCTTAGAAAACTAAAACGAGTGAATTTCTTAAAGATTGGGAAAAAACTCAAGAAAGAAATGCTAGAGTTCGTACACACTAATGTGTGGGGACCTGCACCTGTTTCTAGGGGTGAGCATAATTTGGGTTTACCCAAATCCAACCCTAACCCAAACCCAAAATATTAATTTGGGTTGGTTAATATGGGTTGAGTTGAGTATGAGTTGGGTTGAATATGGGTTGAGTTTAATTTAAGTTGGGTTAGGGTTACCCAAATTACCCAAATTATATAAATTTAATTTAATTCTCTATTATTAATATAATATAAACTAATCATCTTCCAACTTTAAGTCGAACACGTTTAACACATTTTTACACGTTTAACACGTTTTTCACACGTTTAACACGTTTTTAATATTTTTAACATGTTTTCATATTTATAACATGTTTTCACATGTTTAACACGTTTTCACGTTTTTGGCATGTTTAACACGTTTTTGACATGTTTAACACGTTTTTACACTAATAACACGTTTTTGACATGTTTAATACGTTTAACGCGTTTTTGACAAGTTTATCACATTTTTTTTACGTTTTTGGCACGTTTAACACGTTTTTAACATATGTAACACGTTAATACGTTTTCACATGTTTAACATATTTTTTACGTTTTTGACATGTTTAACACGTTTTTGACATATTTGACACGTTTTTTACACGTTAACACGTTTTTTACACATTAACACGTTTTTTACATTTTTGGCACGTTTAACACGTTTTTGACATGTTGAACACGTTTTTGACATGTTGAACACGTTTAACACGTTTTTGGCTCATTTAACATATTTTTAGCACATTTAATACGTTTTGGTACGTTTAACACGTTTTTGACATTTTAACACATTTAACACGTTTTTGCACATTTAATATATTTTTGACATGTTTACCATGTTTTTTGCACATTAACACGGTTTGATAAATTTTAACACGTTTTTGTCACATTTAACACGTTTTGGCACGTTTAACATGTTTTCACGTTTTGGCACGTTTAACACGTTTTTCATGTTTTGACACGTCAAATGTGTGAAAAACGTATTAAACGTGTTAAAATGTGAGAAACATGTTAAACGTTTCAAAAATATGTTAAACATGTCAAAATGTACCAAAAATGTGGAAAACGTGTCAAAACGTGCCAAAAACGTGAAAATATGTAAAAAACGTCTTAAACATATTAAAAAATGTTAAAAGTGTCAAGAATGTGAAAAACATTACGAATATGTTAAACGTGTCAAAACGTGCCAAAAACGTGAAAAACGTGTCACAATGTGTCGTAATCGTGAAAAACGTGTCAAACGTGTCAAAACGTGTTAAACATGTTAAACATGCCAAAAAATGAAAAACGTGTTCAATGTGTCAAAAATGTGTTAAACGTGCCAAAAATGTGTTAAACGTGCCAAAAATGTGTTAAACGTGTTAAACGTGTGAAAAACGTATTAAACATGTCAAAATGTGAAAAATATGTTAAACATGTCAAAATGTGATAAAAACATAAAAATGTGGAAAACGTGTTAAATATGTCAAAAACGTGTTAAACGAATAAAAATGTGTTAAATGAGTCAAATACATTTTAAATGAAAAAATAAAAATAAAATAATTTGGGTTACCCAACCCAAATTAGTAAATAAAATGTTTTGAATTATGGGTTGGGTAAATTTAATTTGGGTTGAATATGGGTTGAGTAATACGGGTTAGGTTTACCCGTTTGCTCACCCCTACCTGTTTCTTCTATTTGCGGTTCACAATACTACATGACGTTTATAAATGATTCGACAAGAAAAATATGGGTTTACTTTATGAAGCATAAGTCTGAAGTATTTGTTATTTTCAAGAAGTGGAAGAAGACTTTGGTTGAAAATAAAATAAATAAGAAGGTTAAGTGTTTGAGATCTAACAACGAAGATGAATACATCAATTCAGATTTTAACGAATATTGTGTTGTAAATGGGATCAGTATGGTGAAGATTATTCCACAAACGCCTGAATGGAGTAGATGAACGGATGAAGCGAACATTAAACGAGCATGCTAGAAGCATGATATTGAATGATGGGTTGTCTAAAACCTTCTAGGCGGAAGTTATCAACACTACTGCGTACTTGATAAATAGAGGACCCTCTGTTTCTCTTGAATTCCGAATTTTTGAAGAAGTCTGGATCAATAAAAAAGTAAAATTTTCTTATTTGAAAATGTTTGGTTGTTTATCATATGTTCATATTAATGAATGTGATATGAGCAATTTTAATTCAAAGTCTAATAAATATTTTTTTATTGGTTATGGTGATATCGAGTTTGATTATCGTTTATGGAATAATCAAAATCGAAAGATTATTCGTAGCAGGAACGTTATCTTCAATGAATAGGTTCTCTACAAAGATTGTGTTGGGAAGACATCAGATGGTGATTCCAAACTGGAAGAGACTGGTATAGTCGATTTGAGAGATTTTTCAGCTGAATATATGTCAACTGTTAAAGAAGATCACTGTGTTATTGAAGATGAAATCGTTCAGAACGTGGTCCTATAGGCAAATCAGCAAACACCAGTAATACAACTGAGAATATCGTCAAGAAATCGAAAAGCAGTCGAGAGGTGGTCCCCATCTCTAAACTATATTTTGTTGACAGATAGAGGTGAACTTGAATTCTACGAGGAAGTAATATAATTTGATGAATTAGTTAAGTGATGTCTACATAAAAGATGAGATGAACTCTTTGACGTCGAATCATACTTGAGAACTAACTGAGCTACCAAAGGGAAAAAAAGTACTTCACAATAAATGGATCTTCAAGAATAAAGAATAACATGATAAAACCATGAGGTACAAGGCAATGTTGGTTGTGAAAATATTTCAATAGAAAGAAGGTATTGACTACAATGTGATCTTTTCTCCGGTGGTCAAATTGATGATAATCAGAACTATTTTGAGTTTAGTTGTGAAAGAAGACCTTCATCTTCAATAAATGGATGTCAAAACTGATTTTCTTCATGGTGATTTAGATGAAGAGATTTACATGCGACAACCACAAATCTTCGAAATCAAAAGAAAAGATGAGTTTGTGTGTAAGCTTCAAAAGAGTCTGCAATGTTTGAACAGGCTCCAAGGCAATGGTACAAGAAGTTCGATAGCTTAATGAAAAGTAACAATTTTTTGAGGTGTGAAGATGATCATTGTTGCTATATCAAGAGGTTTGATAAATCTTACATTATTCTTCTCCTATACGTTGATGACATGTTGATTGATGAAGCAAAATTGTATGAGATTAACAAGCTAAAGAAAGAGTTGTTTGAGAAGTTTGCAATGAAGAATTTGGGTGCTTCAAAACAAATCACTAGGATGAAAATTTTTAGGGATAAATTTCTCAAACTTTCACAAGAAGAATATGTGAAGAAATTTCTTAGTAGATTCAACTTGTATGATGAAAAACTAGTTAATACCCTCTTAGCTAGTCACTTCAAACTATCTAAAGATCATTCGCTTTAAATAGAGGAGGATAAAAATTACGTAGTCACCGTTCTATATGCCTCTATTATTGGTTGTACTATGTATGCGATGATTTGCACAAGACCAGTAATAACACGTGTAGTGGGAGTTGTTAACATATTAATGAGCAACCCGGGTAGACAACGATATTTAAGAAGAAGTATGAGTCTCGCTTTATATTTTCGAAAGTCTAATATGTGTTTGGAAGGATATGTTGATGCTGACAATGGTGGTGATGTTGATAGTAGGAAGAGCACAACATGGTACATTTATACTCTGTGAGGTACTACAATTAGTTGGGTTTCAAAATTGTAAAGATTGTTGCTCTTTCTAGTTGTGAGGCAGAGTATGTTGCTGTGACAGAGACTACTAAGGAGATGATGTGGTTGTATCCCTTTTTGCGAGAATTGGATCAAGACTACGAGGGAAGTGTGTTGTGATGCTACAGTCATAGTACCATTCATTTGGAAAAGAATCATGTTTATCATGGCAGAACGAAGCATATACATGCTTGTTATCATTTCATCCGATCAACTTTAGAAGATAAAGTTCTAGCTCTTGAGAAGATTCCCAGGAGTATGAATTCAGCTGATATGTTGGCAAAAACTGTGACAAACGAGAAACTGAAGTTGTGTGCAACTTCAATTGGTCTTTTTAATTAAGACACCGGATGAAAAACCATTATCGATCGAGAGATGATGATGTTAGTCTTCAAGTGGGAGATTGTTAAGTTATGAAGCATACACTTATAATAAAATCTACAATAGTTAGTTAGAGTTTATTGAGTTTGTATTTGAGTTTGGGCTTATGTCTGACCAAGAGTTATTTAAGTTTTATTACTAAAATGTTTACCCTGTAAATATGTTATTTATAAAAGTTTACATTAGCAAGACAAAATTCTAGTGAGATAAAGTGTGAGGCAAAAACTCTGTATTTCTTCTTCTTCATAGTGAAATCTGGTGGTGGCTGAAATTGACGTAGATCATTTGAGTAAAGCACTATAAATATGTGTCATTTTGTGTTTTCTTTCTTGCGTTTTTATAGATCATTTTAAGTATGTCAGATTTAGGTACTCAAATGTTAACACAAGATTGAATCTAAATGGAAATGAGAAGACAATAAGAAGCGCTTTAGATTGCGTCAATTATAAATATATTTATCCAAAAATAGACTTGAGAATTAAACAATGGAAGAATGGAACAAGGAAAAAGATAGAGGATTTTCTTGACGTTCTAATAACTCTTTAAGATAGTAATGAATATGCTCTATTAACAACAAAAGAGATTAAAACTCAAATTGTGGTAAGATGCCTTTTTCACATTTCATTATATCACATGATATTTTTAAAATGATGCATTAATCTATAAATCATTTACATATGAATTCGGGAAATAATGATAGCCACAATCGATAATCCATCAAACGTTGTTGAATGTGATCTTGGAGAAATGATAAATAAATCTGAGATATTGGTAAAACCCATTTAAGAATTAGACCAAATTATCGGAAATAATTGTCTTGTACAAGAATCTAACATACCAAAACTCAATTATATTAAAGCTTGTATAATAGTCTTTTTGAATCCATCCTATTGCGCCTTTCAATGTCCCTCATGTGTCCATGTTTGACCTTATGCTTTATGGTTACTTTATACTAGAAGGAAGCCATGTTGTTTTGAGCCGGATAGGTCTCTGAATTTCTTAGGATTTGTGATGAACCACTTTTGTTCAAGTCCTAACGTCACTTAAAAAAGTTGACAAGTCACAAGTGATATTGATTGATCTAGATCTTTGTCTATTGTCATTTAGTAAAGGTCGACGTGATTGTCCTAGATTCAACTTAGGATCTACAACGATGGTTATGCTTTTATCTCAACTTCTTCAAGATTTCATATGGTGTCTATTGCCAAATACTATTTTGCGTTGATCTCGTGGAATCTATTGATGATATGTTTATCTCTAAGCCTCTTCACGCCTACTCAAAGTCGAAGTCGTGCTTGGATGAGAAGTTCTATTTATAATGCAATTTATCAAAACTAGATCTATTGAGATTCATTGAAAAACATACTTAAATAATAAATATATAATCTCTTTCATTCCCAACTTTTATATCATGTTTAACGGATTTCTTCTTTATAAATAAACGTGTAATAAAGAGATGGAGTCACAGACTCACTTGTTCTTACACTGTGATGGCTGCGATTTAGAGTTTATTATGGAACATGATGGGTATTCAGTGAGTTATATCGGAATTTATAGTTAGTTGTTGAAAAGTATGAATAGAAACGGTGAGCTCGATTGGTCTAAGTCGTTGGGCTCATATCCCGTTTATCTTCTAGTGGAGCATTTGTCTTGAAAAAATTGTTGAACGTTCAGTGATAATTGTCAATCGATGTGATTAATTCATAGTTCTATTATTATGACAAATATAGAAGTTTCATTGGATAAACCGGTTGAGGGGGTCGGGAAATTCATTAATCTTCTCGAAGACCTTCGTGCTTGTTAAAATTTATTCTTTTGTTTGTTTCTGTTTTGGTCATTAGTGAACAATTTTGTGTTGTGTGTTTTTCTTCTAAATTTTTTTAATGTTTTAGTAGTTGATCTCAAACGACTCTCACTTATATCATTTTATTTTAAAAAATAATTCAGTTACATTATTATTTTGATATATTCGATCAATTCAACAAATATCTTATAAATAATTATAGAATAAAATAAAGAAATCTTTTCTAGCAATATCAGAGTAAAGTGAACGCCACGAAGGCTAGGATTTTCAAAAAAAATGGATTGATGTTTATTGATCTGCGTCAACGAGGGCAGCAAAGACATGCGATGATCTGAATAAAGAAGGCCGACGAAAGGTATATCGTGAATGATGGTAAACTATTCAAAAGAGGCTTATTTGGAATTATGTTGAGATGTCTGCTCTGGAAGTTATATGGCTTGATGTTATAGTTGTCATGCTAAAGTCGTTAGCAACATCGCACGAGTTGCATCGAAACTCCGAATTGAATTTGAACCAAGCAAGTTGTCTTTCCTTTTCCTATATATTCTATATAGAGAGTTAGTTGCCCCCCTTCTCCCCGGGCATAAATAGGAATGACATGAAAAGTGTTTATATATATATATATATATATATATATATATATATAAATATATATATATATATATATATAAATATATATATATATAAATATATATATAAATATCCTAATGATTTGTATAATATAATATGTTTTGTATAATATAATATGTGTTAGGTGAATAAGGATGTATATAATAAATTATCTGTTTTCAATTATTAACCAATTAATTTACTTTAAAATATATTTATATTTATTTTTTATATCATATTAAAATGTGATTAGTTTTTATATAGTATTTTCGCTAAAAAAGTGATTTAAGTTAATGATTAACTGTGCCATAATAATTTCTAGAAAATAAAATATGTTTTCTCAAAAATAAAGTAATTTGACTTTGAAATTAAATTAGATTAAATTAATAAAAAAAATATTTCAAAACAATTATAATAAAACAAAAATCTTAAAATAATTTATAATAATACATTTATAAGAAAATCACATACATTTGCACAAACTTAATAATTTAAAAGGCCCGCACAAAACTTAATGCTTTAATTTTAAATCCAATCTTATTAATACCAAAAATAATATATTAAAATAGGATATTTTATTTTTGTATAAATATATTTATAAACGAATACAAAATTTAATAACCTATATAATTTATAAATATAAAGTTAAAATAATAAAATAATTTAATTTTAAAATAAAATAAAAATATATTTTATTAAACATTTTATAAATAAATTATGTTAAAAAATATTTTATTATTTAATATAGAATAATATCTTATAATATATATTAATATATATAATAAAAAATATTAAATTTGATTAATACATTATTTAGATTCACACTCTATACATACCTTCATATAAATTTTCATATAAATTAGGGAACAAAAATAAAACCAAGGAATGAGAGAAATTAAAAAATATATATATTTTAAAAAAATAATAATAAGTTTAAAATAATGACTATGTTTGTGATTTCTTCATGAACTTTTTTTAAACTAATTTTAAACTAACGAACATTATTTATTCGAACATGACCATTCTACACTTTTTTTTATGGAATTTTTTTAGTCTAACAAGACTATTTTTCTTAATATGGTTATGTTTAAGATTTTTTTAAAGATTATTTTTAAAATAATATTGTTATTTTTTTAAACACGGACATATTTTTTAATTTATTATATTTTTAGATAAATTTTTTTTTTATTTTTCTCTTTTACATCAGTGACAACCAACGTTAGTTAGATTGATAGTCTTACTTTCTTTTTTAACTTTGTTTTTCACTGATCATACTAATCTCTTAAGAAATGTCCGGATAAGAGTTTTTAAAAAAGAAATAGATTATTTGAAAAGTAATGATAGATTTTGAGGTGATAAGAATATTTTAGGTAAAAAATTTTAAAATGTATTAATATATAATGATAAATAAAAAATAATATATTTTAGTATTTTAGTTAATTATTTAAGGAAAATAAAGAAAAATAAATTGAAGTGAAAAATATTTTTTAAATTTAAGTTATTCAAATTTTGAAAGTTGTTAATACAGTTTGTTTAATAGATTGTGAAATGGAGAATAAACAAACACAATTTTATAAAAGTATAATAAATAATAAATAAATTATATGCATTTTGATTATTTGAGTTGAAATTAATTGAGTTGAAATTATTAGAATTTTAATTTTACTTACATTAAATTTTAATTTAATTAATATGTTTGAAAAAATATATATATTATAATTAATTAAAATTCTTATATTTGAAAAAATATATATAATAATTTTTTTTAAATATATGATATTTATATTATTAAAATATTAAAAACAATTATAGGTTTAATATTTTTTTAATATTTTAACTTTATAAATAAGCAATTTAAATATTTAAAATATTTTATTTGAAACAAATAAAATATTAAAATTAAAATTCTGAATTAAAATATATATAATTAAAAATTACAATTACAATTCTAATTTTGAAATATTATTTGAATTATAAGATAAAAAAATTAATTAAGAAGTACTAAATTAAAAAACAAATGTATTAAATTAATTTAATTTTCTATTTAAAATTTTAAAATAAATTATTTTTCATTTAAATAAACTAATCATTAAATAATTTTGTAACTATAAGTTTTTTTTATTTTCATTTATTATTATTTTTATTATATTTAATAATAATATTTAATTAATATATTTTAAAAAATATAAATTCATAAGTATTTATATAATTTATTAGATTTTGTTGTAGTAAAACAAAAAATAATATAAAAGTGTTAAAATTGTATGGTTTTGTAGATAAAAATTAAAATTGAGTTTATTATTTTATTTTACATTAATAAAGTTTATGTTTTATGATAAAAAAAAATAATAATTAAATTAATATAATAATAATTTAATAAATTAATATTCAAATTATAAAGATTGAAAATTTTGTTTACAACTCTAATTTAGATATTGAAACAAAACTTTTATTCTATATAATGTTTTTTAATTATTTAAAACTATCAATTATTACATCATAAAATTTCATAATATATAAAATTAAAACCAAAATAATTAATATATTTAAATATTAAAATGGTGAATAATCCACATTCAATACACACGCAAGGAAAGAAATTGAAATAATTTCTTAAATCAAATAATTTAAAAAAATAAAAATAAATATACAATTATTAAATTTATCATTGTAAAAGTATTACTACATTGAAACAAAATTAAAATTTAAAAAAAAAAATTGATAATGTTTTATAATTAAATTTCAAAATTTAACAAGAATTTCAAATATCAAAAACCCATTTTTATTTATTGATTTTATAAAAATTATTAACTTATTTAAAATAATAATAATTTAATTTTAAATAAACTAATAATATTATATTTAATTAGACATTTCATATATAAATAAAAAATTATATAAATAATATTTAGAAAAAAATTAAAATTTAACAATAACTAATACATAATATTTATAAATAATTATATATATGGTTAGTTATATTAATATAAAAAATAATTATATTAATGTTTTTAAAGATATATTTATCATTATTAATTAATTTATAATTAAATTATATAAAATTAAAATAATTATTTTGAAAAATAATTAAGTTTTGTAATTAAATATTATATTTTATTAATTTTAATTTTTACTTATTAATAATATTAATTATATTAAAATAAATAATTAAAAAATAATAAATGTATATAAAATAAAATAATTTATTTTTAATTATAATATTAAAATAAAAATAACATAATTTATATATTCATATTTAAATTAAATTATAATAAATAAATTTATATTTTTCAAACATTTAATATAATAATATATAAATTATATTTTATTTTAAAATACTAATAATAGTAAAATTTTATATTAGGTAATAAAATAAATTTATTGTTTTAATAATAGTTATGTAACAAAAGTTTAAAATATATAATAAAAAATGTAAAATTAATTATAATAATTATTTGAGTGGTGAGTGATAAATTCTTTATTTTTTAAATAAATATTTTTATTTTTTATAAAATTTATTGTTTGAAATGAATTTAAATATTAGTAGATAATTGTTTTTAAAATTATTTGTTAGAATTGAATTTAAATATTAGTAAATAAATTTACATATTTTTTGATTAATAGTTTTTATTTAATATATTTTAAGAATAATTGATAATTATTTTTTTTTATAAATTGTATATATAATATTATGTAAACATTATAATAGTTATTAAATAATTTTATTATTAGTTGACAATTTTATTACATTATTTCTTTACAAAATATTACTCAATTTATTTTTAATTAATTTGAATGTCATGTCTTTTATACGTCATAGACTTTATATTTGACAAATTGAATATATATATTAAATTTTGAGTTAGTTTTATATTTGTTTAGATATACGTAATATATTTAATAATTTATGTTCAATTTATTTTTAATTAATTTTACAATAACTAATTGAACTTTAGGGAGTAAAGTGACAATTTAATTCTTTGATTATTTGAATATACATGGCATATTATCATGAATTTTATTATATTAAAATCATATATCCAGTAAATTATGTTTTTTTTAATAATATTTTAAAAATATTATTATTTTTTTGTTTACTTTAAGGTAATCTAAATATGAGAGCAAGACTAAGACTATTAGGTGACAGTAAGTTGCTTAGCTACACTCGTTTAATATTTGTGTTTTTTAGCATGATAATAAATAATATATAAATATATTTTTTATTAAATATTAAAATTTAAAATAATTATTTTTTCTATACAAATAATTATAATTTTAAATTTATTCAAGTTTTTTGAATCGGGTCGAAATTGTAGGTAATAGTCGAGCTAAAATTTATAAACGCGTTTGAACTAGATCGAGTCGAGCTAATAAACACTTAATCAAGTCGAGCTCGAACTCAAACTGGCTTAAGCTCGACTTGATTCATTTGTTGCCCTACATTTTAGATCAAATATTTTAGGTTCTATTCTTATTAAAAAAAATTGATTACAAGGAATCAAACTAATAACGCTGAAATTAAACTCTTGTAAAACAAAATAAACGAGTGAAATGAACTGAATCAAAACAGAAAATAAATCTTAATTTTACACATTTATTCAACTGAATAAAATAACCTAATTTTTAAATTTATAATTTTTTTTAATTTGACAGATACATAAAGAAAACAGGACAAGCTAGTTTTTGTTTCAAATTTTGATATTCATAGATGATTATACAATAAGAGCTTAAATGGGCCAAGAAAGGGCCCATAAGGAATTGATTAATAAAACGATTTGATCCATAAAGCGTCATGATATCCAGACCCATAAGCGCAATACCTCAAGCATCACCTTCTAATGCCTATATATCCAGCCCAAGCCCATCATCATTTATAATATTATTTTTATCATTTTTATTATTATTATTTTTCTTATAAACAAACCAAACATTTATTATTTTATTTTATTATTTTAATAAACGTAGTCTTAAGTAATAAATTTGTATGTTTCTAATTAATTAATATTCAAATTTTATGTTTTAAATAAGAGCAATAATTTTTATTTGATAATTTAGGGGGTGCTTGGTTCAAATAAAGGAATGAGAAAATAGGATTGGAATTGATAGATGTGTGAAATGAGAATGGGTATGATTGATAAAAGTGTAGTGTTTGGTTAAAAGTTTTAATCTCTCATTCCCATTGATAACGTTTGGATTTATAAGAGAAAAGTTATAAATATAATTTTGTTATTAAAATTATGATTAATTTTAATTTTATTTTATTAAATTAAAAAAATAAAATATTATTATTTTTGTAACGTTTAAAATATATAAAATATTTAAGTGACATAATTTAATAAAATATAAACATCTAATATTTTTTCATATTAATTATATTTTTTCAAAATAAAAATAAAAATACTTATAACAAAAAAAAATATTGAATATTTTAATTTTTTACTAATTATAAATAAATAATTATCTATTAAATATAAATAATATAAGAAAAAGTCTTTCAAATATTATATATTTTAAATTAAATATAATATTTTATTTAATAATATATTATAACATGGTATAATTTTTTTAATAATAATTTTTATTAAAATATTTCATATTTAATTTTTTAATATTTTTTATATAAATTGTTATTTTATTTTTAGTTTTATATTTTTATATTTTAATTTATTTATTTTCATTTTATTATTAATATATCATATTTAAAATTAATTATATAAAATTAATTATATTATTATTAGTTATTGTAATCATCACTAAAATTTTATTTTAAATAATTCCTTAATATTATTTAAATAATTGAAATTATTTATTCATAAATAAATAAAAATTTATTATTATGTTAATTATAAAATAATGTATAATATAATTATAAAATATATATGATATTAAAATTATAATTATAATTATGAGAGAGAAAATAGGAGAGTGGAGATAATGGGAGAGAAAGTGTATCGCTCCGTAATTGGATTCATTCCTCCCAATATAGAGAGGATTGGATGATTCCCGAGTATCCGGGAATCAAATCAATATCCTGGAATCAAAACCACCAACCAAACATCTCATTTCATTCTCTTTCCCATTCCTGAGTACAAAAACCATCTACCAAGCATGCCCTTAATTGATTTAATTGATAAAAAAAATAGTAAGTTATATGAGGGGATTCAAATAATTCATTTTGAATAAAGCATAAGTGAAAAAATGTCAAATTATAGTCTTAGTATAGATTTTGTTTCATTGTTTTTTTTGTAATTTATTTAGGATTATAATTTTTTATAACTGTATTTTTATTTACTATATTTTGTTTGAAAAAAATATTACATAGAAAAATTGATGTCGATGAGCCTCTCACTTTTTATATATTAATTTTTATATTTTCTTTTATAATGCTAGAAAATAAAGTTTTTTTAAATACGGTAAGCTAATGTAATTTTGTTAATGAATAGTTATATTTATTATATATTATAAATATAACTTAAAATTTTAAATAATTTGAAAATGTTACCATAAAAATTCACAATTTAATGATTAAATATTGATTGAGATAAAAATAAGGAGTGATTTCCACTCTAACCTCCTTATATTATGACATTTATTTTTTTAAACTAACTTAATTTGTTAATTCATTCTTAAATTAACATAATTTTATATTAAAACTCAAGTTTTTTTAAAAAAAAAAATTAATTTACATTTAAACTATTAAAACAAATTATTTAATATATATTTAAATTATTATTTTATTAAAATATTTAAATTATTATTTTTTAAGTTTGATTATTTATATTTTTATAAGTTTGATTATTTATAGTTTGATATATATATATATATATATATATATATATATATATATATATATATATATATATATATATATATATATATATATATATATATATATATATTTAAATTATTTTTTATAACTTTAATTATTTATATTATAATATATATATATATATATTTAATTTTTATTTATAAAAAAAGTTTTAAACAATATTATATAAATGAGAATCGCTTAAACATAACTACAAAAACACTACAAGAATAAGAGTGTCCAAAATATTGCTAAACACAATCGAAACACAATAAGATTAACCATTTGGAGACAACGAGTTTTCCATTCACCATTGTTTTCTTCCAATTTCAATTAGAGAGAGAAATGCATTTAAGAACCATTTTTTAATTTATTTTGGTGTAAATATAATATAAACATCATTAAATATGTTTATTAAAAAAAACAAACATATTGTTCAGTAATATGAATTCACGCTATATTTATGATGTAAAAAATATTTTAAAAAAATATATATGATAAAAATAAAAAATTAAATATATAAATAAATTATATAAACAATAAATATAAAAATATACTAAAATTAAAACTAGAGGACCAAATTAAATATTTGAAATAAATAATATAAAAAAAATAAATATCCAATGAAATGTTTTAATAAACTTAAGACCTATTTTTAAATTTAATTAAATTATGCCTTCATGAACCACCGTGTTTTCGGTTGGAGGTTAAAAATGAGTATATAATTGGTTTTTCGGTTAGAGTTTTGTTTCAGCTGGCTTAATTAAGGAATGTTTTGCTTGTAATAACTTGCAAGTCTTTTTCTATTTGTATCTTTGAGTAATTTATTTATATATATATATATATATATATATATATATATATTTATTGATTTTGTGATTTAAGTAAGAGTACACAAATGGGTAAACAAAAACTTATATTATTTATGCATGCTCAACCTAAATATTTTAGTGAATTTATTTAATAAATAATAAGATAGATAACTCAAATTAAATTTTAGTTTGTAATATATATTTATTATGTTTTTGTCCCCGATTAACACATTTTTGACCAGTTTAACATTTATTTGATTCGTTTTATATTATTTAATGCGTTTTTACTTATTCAACACGTTTTAACCCGTTTAACTAATATTTGATTCGTTTTAAATTATTTGATCAATTTTGACTCGTTTAATACATTTTTAATTTTAACAAGTATATATAACTCAGTTTAACATGTTAAATACATTTTTGACACGTTTAACACACTTTGGATGTATTTAACACGTTTTGACTTGTTTAACCTATATATTTTTGACACATTTAATATTTTCAGTCTATTTAATTTGTTTTTTCCTTCGTCAAATACGTCTTTGACATTATTATATTTTTTTTATGTGTTTAACTTAATTTTAATTTATTTGAAATTATTTTAAAATTTTAATTATTAAATTAGTTGAAGAAATAATATGTGAAATGAATATGGATTAAAAAATATTTAAATAATTCATACTAAACCACAAGATCTTGAATATGGTAAACTTTGTTTATTTTAAAAAAATATTATGCCACTAAAAAATTTTAGAATTTCTATTTCATTTCTGCATGTCTGGACTATAATTAATAAATATATTATTAATATTTATTTTATGTTTGATTGAAATTGAGATCAACGTAGGTAGTGGAAATTACGAGAATATATTGAAATTGGAAGATGGTTAATTTAAATTGAATTAATAAAATTAAATTAAATTAATTTGTGTAACCCTAATTCAACTGGAAATAAACTCAATATGAACTTAATCCGACCTAAATCCAATCTAAGTCAAATTAATTTTATTCAAATTAATATTTTAAGTTTGGGTTAGGATTAGGATTTTGGTCAATCCAAACTATGCTCGTCCTAATCTTAAGCGATGTTTAATTAATCACTCATTAACTGCATGTGGTTGAGGGCAGGAATGACTATATTTCTGGGAGCGAACTCCGGGCGAATATGAAATGCATGGATACAAGTTATGTCTTGAAATGAAAAACAATTCCGAATTCGCTTTGTCTACGAACAAGGAAGTTATAAGTAATGCACAAGGTTAGAATTCTAGCTCTTCTAGAGTGGTATCTCACTAATGGCTTGGGACCCCAGAAGGGGCCTTCTTCGCCTTCCACCTAAACTGCGCTAGAAAAGCCCAAAGCCAATCCCGTTGCTTAATTGTTTGAAGAATGAATTGATTGAATGAGTTTCGGATTTTTTTGACGATGTTCATCCTTACTGATCTTGAGCTTTATAGTGATATATTATTAACATAGGTCATTGATTCAATTATACCTAAGTTGGTGAAAGCATCAAGAATCTAAACAAAAAGTGAATAACTGATGTATGTTGATGTTTAGATAGTGAATAAAAAGTGTTTCAAATATCAGTATGAAGCGTTTTTTTGTGGATGCTTCCCGTGGGCAGTGAATGAGTGTTGATGATAACTGAAGCATTTTGAATTGTTTGATTCCTTATAATAATGCAAATGTAATTAATAAATTTGGTCTATTTGGCCAGAGAGGGAAGTTCTAATTAAGTTATTTGGTCGGACGACATTGAGATTTTTTTCACACACGTAACCAAACACCGAGCCCAAAATAATTTTTTTTATAATTTTCATAGTTTATCGAGAAATAAACTAAGTGGCGTATGTCTCACTATTACTCAGTTCTATTTCGGTTTCTCATCTCAATTTAAGACGAGATGACTTTTGAGAGAGTCGTTTTCTCATTTTGTTTTTTGAAATTCGAGAGGAATGTAAGTCACATGACTTAGCAAAGTAATCGATTAAAACATTTTTTAAAAAGTATTCGGGTGAGCTTACCATTAAAATACCTCGTCTCCTATTCATGAGCATTCGAAGGAAGGTAAGACATTAGGAAATGTTTTTAAAAATCGACAAATGGATACAAAACAAAAAATAAAGACCTACTTTGTCAGTAAACATTGATTTACTAATTTTGACAATATAAAATATTTGTTAAGTAAAATTTGGTTATAAATGTGTTAGTGAGTTATGTTGGAATTTTTTTAATAAAAATGACTCAAATTAAAATAAATAATAATTAATTGTGTTATATTTAATTAAAAACATTTATTTAAGTTATTTACTATTTTATATTAATAAATTGCACAATCTAATTAATTAAAGAGTATCAATAAAATAACCTTACCCAAAAAATATGGTTCAAAATGTATCATAACATCTACTTTTACAAAATCAAACAACATAATATATGAGATTATAGTTGTAATAATATATGTTATTGTTATCGACACAAAATTCTCACTCCATTGATATATGAGATTCAACAACTTGGAGAGAAAAATGACGAAATTTGTTCTGTTTTGGTGGATATTTTGAAAGATGCAAAAGACAAACTAATTGCAATTGATTTTGAGAATATAAGTGTTAAAAATGATTGTAATTTGATAACAATAACTAACGATGGTGAAAAGCTTAAAAAGGTGACAATATCTAGTGTAAAAATAATACACTCTCCACTAAAAACACGAGCTCAAAGTCGTTCACCTACCAAGAGAAAATAATTTGTTATTGAAAAAATTGTGAAGAAATCGATTACAAATAAAAAAGGTTTAATTTATTATGTTTTAGACAATTATTTTTAGTATTAAATTATATTATTTTTATTCTGAATTATATATTGTTTCTATTTTGTCTTGTAAATGTGAAATTTTCGATGTGAAGTTGAAAATAGAAGACTCGTGAAAACTAGTTTCTTTCCAAAATTTGATGCCCTATTATAATTTATCATAATTTTGAGGATGTAAGAATATTTTGAGTAAAAATATTTAAAATTTATTAATATATAATAATAAAATAATAAATAATAATTTAAAATAAAAAATATTTTAGTATTAATTTATGAATTGAATTATGTGATTAAAAGAGATTGAAGAAATAAATTTTTATATTTGAGTTTTCAAATAATGAAAACAAAACAATTACTTTTATATTTATTTTGAAAGTTGTTAGTATAATTTATTCAAAAGTTTAATTGGAGAATAATCAAATACAATTTATATAAAAGTATAATAAATAAAGAAATTTTATATAAGGATGCTGTTTTTATTATTTAAGTTGAATTTTAATTTTACTGACATTAACTTTATTTTAGTTATTATGTTTGAAAAAATATATAAATTATTTGAAAAATATTAATAATTTTTTTTAAATATATATTATTTATATTATCAAAATATTAATTTAACATAACTTATGATAATTAATGTTATAAATAAAAAATATTTTAACTTTCTAAATAAATAAAAAATAAGTGTTTTATCCTTATATATTAATAACATATTTTATTTGAAAAAATAAAAAAAGCTAAATATTAAAGTTAAATTCCGAATTAAAATATATATAATTTAAAATTACAATTATAATTAAACAACTCTTAATAAAAACTATAATTATTTTTAAATGAATTATTTTATCTATCCATTTATCTTAATAAAAATTGTAATTATTTTTATCTGAATTTTCACTGATTTAAGTGAGTACTAAATTAAAAAAAAAAAATTTTTTTTTATATTTAAAATTTTAAAATAAATTATTGTTTAGTCAAATAAATTAAATCATTTAATAATATAAACAAATTTTAAATTAACATAATAATTTTATTTTTATATTTAAAATTTTAAAATAAATTATTGTTCATTCAAATAAATTAAATTATTTAATAATATAAACAAATTTTAAATTAACATAATAATTTTTTAATAAATTAATATTCAAATTATAAAAAATTGAAAAAATTTATTTTTTAACACTGATTAATATATATTTAGTGATTTGTTTACAACTCAAATTTAAATTTTATAACATAATTTGTAATCCATATAATTTTAAAATTTTTTAAAAGGAAATTGTTTAAAACTATTACTAAAATATATATAAAATATTCTAATGTATAAAATTAAAACCAAAATAATTAATATATTTAAATATTAAAATCGTGAATGCAGCGTTCTAGAGACATGTAAAAAAAGGATAAATATGAATTTTGATTAAATTGTTTTGAAAAAAAAGTAAATAAATATACAATTATATTATATTGTAAAAGAATTATTACATTAAAATAAAATAAAAAACAAACCATTGTTTTATTATTAAATTTCAATAATTTCAACCAACAAAACCATTTTTATTTATTGCTTTATAAAAATTAGTAACTTATTTAAAAATAATAATTATTTAATTTAAAATCAAATACTAATAAAATTATATTTAATTAAACGTATATAAAATTAAGTTAATTATTTTTACAGTGTTACAAATTATTTTATTTATTTATAAAAATATTATCGTTTTATTAATAAATGTAATTTAACATATATTTAATATAAAATTATAATATTAAAATTATATTAATTTATTATTATTTTTTATAATTATATTATTAATATTCGAAATAATATTTTATAAAAAAATATAAAATTAAAATTAAAATATTTTCTCTTAAAATTAATATATAATATTTATAACTAATTATATATATGGTTATTTATATTGAATATAAAAATAATTAAGTTAATGTTTTTAAAGATATATATTATTAATTATTAATTAAAATGTTATAGTTAAAATATATTAAATTACTATATAAAAATTAAAATATTTATTATTTTGAAAAATAATTAGTTTTTGTAATTAAATATGATATTTTATTAATTTCAATATTACTAATTACTAATATTATTTATATTAAAAAATAAATTTATAAAATATAAAATAAATTATTTTTTTATTATAATATAAAAATATAAATAATATAATTTATATATTCATATTTAAATTAAATTATTATAAATAAATTTATATTTTCCAACATTTAATATAATAATATTAATAATATATAAATTATATTTTATTTTAAAATAATAATAATAATAATAATAGTAAAATTATATATCTGCAATAAAATAAATTTATTGTTTTAATAATAGTCATATAACAAAAGCTTAAATTAATTAAGTATAATAAAAAAATGTAAAATAATTATTTGAGGGTTAAGTGATAAATTTTTTTTATTTTTTAAAATAAATATTTGTATTTATTATAAAATTTATTGTTTGAATTGAATTTAAATATTAGTAGATAATTGTTTTTAAAATTAATTGTTATAATTGAATTTAAATATTAGTAAATAACTTTACCATATTTTTTTGATTAGCAGTTTTTATTTAATATATTTTAAGAATAACTGATACATTTTTTTTATAAATTATATATATAATATTATGTAAACATTACAACCAAAAAGTTAATTTATTTAATAAAATATTTTTACACATCTTAATAGTTATTAAATAATTATAATTTTATTACATTATTTCTTTACAAATATTACTCAATTTATTTTTAATTTGAATGTCATTATATGTGATAGACTTTATATTTGATAAATTGAATATATATTAAATTTTGAGTTAGTTTTATATTGGTTTAGATATTCCTTATATATTTAATAATTTATTTTCAATTTATTTTTAAGTAACAGTTTAGTTCATTGATTATTTGAATAGACATGGAATATTATCATGGACTTTTATTATATTAAAATCCTATGTCTAGTAAATTATGGGTTTTTTATATATTATTTTAATTCTTTATTTTTATGTTTTGTTTGATTGGAAAGGGTAATATTATTATTTTTGTTTACCTAAGGTAGTCTAAATATAAGACCAAGATTATTAGGCGACAATAAATATGACAAGGTATGGTTGCAAATGAGTCAATTACTTTTGAGTCGCTCTCGAGCCGATAGGTCAAAGCTCGACTTGAGTTTGATCAAGTTTAAGTCAAGCTCGAGCTCATATAAATATTTATTTGAATGCATATCGAGACTTGAAATTAATATATATATATATATATATATATTATTTTTATATTAAAACTTAAATTTTAAAATAAATATTTTTTCTACATAAATAATTAAAATTATAATTTTATTCAAGTTTTTCGAATCGAGTTTGTAGGTAATAATCGAGTTCAGCTCCAATTAATAAACTCATTCAAGCTCGAGCAAATAAATACATAAACGAGTCGAGTTCGAGCTCAAACTGGCTTGACTAATTTACGACCCTGTATTATAAATAAAATATTTTAAGTTCTATTCTTATTAACAAACAAAAAATTGATTACCGAGATTAAACTCTTGTAAAAACAAAATAAACATAGCTAAATGAATTGAATCAAAAAGAGAAAATAAAGCTTAATTATACACAATAATTCAACCAATTGAATAAAATAATCTAAAATAACACAATTGATTTGATAATTTTTATTTTTATTTTTGAATTTGACAGATACATACACAAACAAAAAAAAAAAGAAAAAAAAAGAAAAAAAAAGGACAAGCTAGTTGTTGCTTCAAATTTCGATTCAAAAAAGATATTAAATGGGCCGAGAAAGGGCCCAGAAGGAATGGAGAAAAACGATTTGATTAACAAAGCGTCATGATATCCAGATCCATAAGCCCAATATCTCAAGCATCACCTTCCAGGCATATATCCAGCCCAAGCCCATCATCATTTATAATATTATTTTATCATTTTATTATTAGTATTTTTCATATAAACAAACCAAACATTTATTATTTTATATTGTAGTTTATTTTATTTTATTATTTTAATAAACATAGTCTTAAGGAATAAATTTGTATGTTGCTAATTAATTAATATTCAAATTTTATGTTTTAAATAAGAGAAAGAGTTTTTATTTTAATTGATTAGATTGATAAAAAAAAAAAGTAAGTTATGTGAGAGGATTCAAATAATTCATTTTGAATAAAGCATAATTGAAAAAATGTCAAATTATAGTCTTAATATATATTTTGTTTCATTTTTTTTTTGTAATTTATTTAGGATTATAATTTTTGTATGAATGTGTTTTTATTTATTATGGCATTGTTCTCTTTAGGTTATTTAAAAAACTCACACAAAATCAATTTTCAATCAATCACTTCTCATTCATCACATCATTCATATCATTAACCAAAATACAAAATACCCATTATTTTAAATTATTATTTTATATTTTATTTATAAATATTAATATCCTTTAAATCTTTTAACTAAAAATAATCATTACTTTCTCAAAATCATCATCTATCATATAAATTTTCTCTCTCTTAATTTTTAAAAAAATTCAGAACCGAACAAGGCCTATATTTTGTTTGATAAAAATATGATGTAAAAAAACTAACTTCTTCATTGAGAGAATTTAAGGAAGAGAGAAGAATGCTGGAAAAATAAATAATCAGGTAATGTCAGTAATTCACTTCTCTATTCCTCTTCCTATTCTTAAAATCATAAATAACTTAATTAATTTGATCAGTCTTACAAGTAGATAGAATATTTTTTTTTAATTCTGTATACTTTCCCGGTTTCCTCTCTACAGCAGAATTTAAGATTTACAATCAAATTATTATAGATATCTCTTCCATAAATATAGACCATCGAAAGATCTCGAAGAACCATCAAAACATAAAAGTCAGAATATTTAAAAATAAAATAAAATAGATTCCTATTTGATTTTAGAAATGTTGCTAATCTCTCGAATTTAAAAATAAACAAATAACTTAATATTTAAAACTCAAATACTAGTTTTTTCAATTCTCATAATCCTAATCTTGATATCTTTAAATATAATTTTGACTTCTTTACATTGATTAATTGATGATATATATATATATATATATATATATATATATATATATATATATATATATATATATATATATATATATATATATATATATATATATAATACCAGATGTTTAATTAGTCGCATCAAAATGCACTACACATATTTTGCGAGAAAAAAGGTGAATGTTTGGTTTGAGGATTGTTCTTGAGAATGATTAATTAAAATATAAAAATTAAAACAATACATATAGGTCCTCACCTAACACCTATACAAAATGTACAACACTCAAAGAATATATTTTGAATTCTCACAAATATTTTAACTTATGTAGATAAAAAAAAAATAAGTGAGTTATTGTAATTTTTTTTAATAGGTACTCATATAAATATATATTAATACATACAATTTTAAATATAAATTAACAATTTTAAATATTTTAAAATGTTTATAATATATAATAAATCAAGATTTAGTGATTAAATATGTGAATAAAATTGTTGGTTAATCAAACTAATGATGATTTTCCGATCTATCGTTCTATGATGTTTATTTTTTCAAACTTACCTATTTGTTTATATTTCTCAAACTAATATAGTTTGCTTAAAACTCAATTATTTATTTTTATTTAAACAATTAAAACTCATTATTTAATATATATATTTAAATTATTATTTCATCGAAATATTTAAATTATTTTTTTATAAGTTTGATTATTTATATTTTTATAAATTTGATAATATATATAAATTATTTTTTTATAATTTTAATTTTTTATATTTTAATGTATATATATATTTATAAATTTAATTATTTATTATTATTTTTATAAAGTTTTATATAATATTATATAAATGAAAATCGTTTAAATATAATTACAAAAATACGAGTGTTCAAAATATCACTAAACACAGTCGAAACATAACGAGATTAACCTAACAATATATACAAAAATATGTTCGTTCATTCTAGATTTTATGTTAGACGTTTGTTAGGAATATTTTAGAATAGAAAGCTGAAGTATTTAAGATAAAACCATTATTAGATTTTTTTTGGATGCACTCATAAAAAGTGAAATAAGGATATGAAAAGTATATATAAAAAATCAATCTTTTGACTTTATTTTCTTTGTTTAAATATATAATTTTGTAGATGCTAATTTTTGACACCTAGAAAATTAAATCGTTAATAAATAAGTAAATAAATAAATCAGATTAACTAAAAGACTCAAACCTAAATAATTAAATAAGTTAAAAAGGCAAAACAAATAGAAGAAAATCTGGAGAGTTTATTTGCACTAGGCCTTGGTTTTAACCAGAAATAGAGAGACGATGAGATGTTAAGCTTGGGCGGTTAATTTTAGAGAAAAGGTTATAAGACAAGAGAGAACGAGTTTTTCATTCACCATTGGTGTCTTCAAACTTCTGCTAGGGAAAATGCGTTTATGAACTTATTAGAGCATCTCCAACTGAGACGCAAACAAACGGAAACTCAAATCCCTTTTTCTTCCAATCGAACAGTAAGCGCAAACTCATTTTATGTTTTTGATGAAATTCTCCCTTACTCAAAACTCAATAATAATAATAATAATAATAATAATAATATGGAGACGATATTAAAATATTAGGGTGTAATTTATAACATTATAATATATATGTGATATTACAAAGTTATAAAAGTTGATGTAAAAAAGAATATTATAAAAATATTCTCTTAGATTTGGAAATGAGTTTTCGGCTGAAAAAGAATTATTGTTTAATGTGACATTTGAACAAAAATGAGTTTGAAACTGAGTTTTTCAGTTATAGATGGTCTTAGAGTTTTGTTTCAGCTTGCTTAAGAAGTGTTTTAGCGTCGTCTAACAAGCTTTAACTTGTAGTCTGATTTCTTCTTTTTCGATTTTGTATCTTCGAGTAATTTCTATATATTTTATTGACTTAATTTGTGATCTTCGGTAAGAGTGTGCAAATGGATAAATCAATCTATATTACCTAACCAAATTAAATTTAGTGAATCCATTTAACAAATAATATGGGTATGATAATTCAAACTAAATTTTAGTTAGTAATATATTTATTACGTTTTTTTTATCCAAATTAACACATTTTGATCAGGTTTACAATTATGATTCGTTTTATCTAATTTAATATGTTTTTAACTTATTCAACACGTTTTTAACTAATATTTGATTCATTTTAAATCGTTTGACCCGTTTTGACGGTTCGTTTAGTACAGTTTTAGTTTTTAACAAATATGTAACACGTTTTAAACCGTTAACGCGTTTTGACACGTTCAACACACTTTTGATGCATCTAATTAACACGTTTTGGCCCGTTTAACACATTTTTGACACATTTAACATTTTTAGTCCGTTTAATTTGTTTTTGCTCAGTTAAATACATCTTTAACATTATTTTATGTTTTTTTTATTCGTTTAACATAATTATTTGAAATTATTTTGTTATTTAATTACTAAATTAGTTGAAAAAATAGTATGGAACTGGTGTTTCAAATATCAGTATGGATGAGTGTTTTTTGGTGTGGATGCTTCCCGTGGGCATTGAATGAGTGTTGATGATAACTAAAGCATTTTCAATTGCTTGATTCCTTAAATAAATTAGGTCTATTTGGAAAGAGATGGAAAGTTCTAATTAAGCCATTTTGTTGGAGGCTGGTCACAACAACTAGACCATTTCCTAACCAATCACTGAGCCTAAAATAAAATTTTTAAAATTTTATTTCTTAATTTCTCGAGAAATAATTAAGTGACGATTCTTAAAAAGAACTATTGATTATTACTAAGTTTTATTTTCAAGAGAGTCGTATTCTCGTTTTGTTTTCCGAGATTCGAAAAGAAGGTAAGCCACATGACTTAACAAAGTAATCGACTAAAACATTTTTGAAAAAAAAATACTCGGTTAAGCTTATCATTAAATTCTCTTGTCTCCTACCACATGAGCATTTGAGCTGAAGGTAAGACATTAAACTCAGACCAATTGGAAGATACGAACAGCCTTAAAGATGGGATCTGAAATTTTTTAAAAATCGAAAAGTGGAGACGTTCAACTTTATTTGTCTAATTTTGACAATATAAAATATTTGTTAAGTAAAATTTGGTTATAAATGTGTTATTATTCATTTGATAATTAAATTATAAATAATTTTCTTCTTTTAGTAATATAATTATTTTATTTTGTTATGTCTAAACCAAAATATTCTACATATTGACCTTAGATTATATTCATATTTTAAACTTTTATTTAAGTATACAACGTCATTCGTAAAAAAAAAAAACTACTTTTTTTTTTTGTCCAAGTATGCCTAACCGACGAGAAAAAACGACAGGGACAAGGCACTCTTCTTAACACATATTTATTAGTTAGTATTTAATATATGCCTCATCTTTATAATTTACCCAGATATTATAAGAGTTTGTTTGACTTTTGATTTTTTTTATTATTAAATATTAAATAATTTTTTTTTTATTATTTGATGGATAAAATAAAATATGGAATAAATAAAGTGAAATGTAAAAAAATATTGAATTTTAGGTAAAATAAAAAAAAAATAATAATACCAAACAAGCACAATTGATGTATTCATTATTATTATTATTATTATTATTATTATTATTATTATTATTATTATTATTATTATTTATATAATAATTTTTTTTAATATAAATATAATATTTTAATTTATTATAACTTTAGAGTTTAGACGGACCAAAAAGACAAAAGTGAAGCTAGTAAAAAATATTATGGCGACATAAAATATAAAATATATCTGCATGCCCTATTTTGCATTTAATTTATGGAGTAGATAAAGGTAAAAATATAATCGAGCCAGTACGTAGATCATATTATTTACAAATATAAATATTAACATTGACCTTATTTTAAATACAATAGAGTCATTATAAGTTCCTTAAATAAAAAGAATGAAAGGTATATAAATGTTAAAGTTCTTTTCATCTTTGCTATATATATAGCTATCTACATTATAAATTGGCATCATCAACAATAATGGCTATCATCTTCCCTTTAGTTTCCATTCAAGCTGTGATTTCCTTTATGGTTTTTGTATCATTTTTTATCCTTTTGAAGAGAAGAGTAGTAGTGAATCCAAGGTTATCTACTAAGGCATGTCTACCACCCGGTCCTAAGCCATGGCCAATTATCGGTAACCTTTACTTATTGATAAACAATAAGCCATTTTCACAATGGATACACGATGCCATGTCGAAGATGAGTGTCGAGATCTTTTGCATCCGCTTAGGGAACGTTCATGTGATTGCTGTCACTTCCCCTGAGATATCATGTGAGTTTCTAAAGAAACATGACTTGTCTTTCGCGTCACGTCCTAACTTCCTATCTGCGGAGCTGGTTAGCAAATTTTCTACGGCTGCTTTGACACCTATGGGTGACCAATGGAAGAAGATGAGGCGTGTCCTCGTCTCTAACATCCTATCTCCGACAAGCCACAAGTGGATGCATGAGAAGAGAGTTAAGGAGGTTGACCACCTCGTTCGCTATGTTTGGAACCTTATAAAGGGAAACAATGGTGTGGTGAATGTTAGAGTTGTCACACAACATTTCTGCACGAATGTCATAAGACAAATGATTTTTAGCAAGAGGTTTTTTGGGGAAGGGACTCTAAATGAAGGGCCGGGAGTTGAGGAAGAGGAACATGTGGATGGGCTTTTTAAGATACTCAAATATTTGTACTCCTTTAGCATTTCCGACTACGTTCCATTTCTTCGGCGTCGTTTGGATCTAGATGGCCATGAGAAGGCAATAATGAGAGCCCTAAAGAGCATAAATAAATATCAAGATCCAGAGATAGACTCAAGAATTAAACAATGGAAGGATGGAACGAGGCAAAAAAAAGACGATTTTCTTGACGTTCTCATCACTCTTCAAGATAATAACGAAAATGCTTTATTAACAAGAAAAGAGATTAAAGCCCAAATTATGGTAAGAAAGAATATTTTCACATTTCCTTATATCACATGATTTTTTCAAATTGATGCACTAATCTATAAATCCTTTACATATGAATCCAGGAAATAATGATAGCAACAATCGATAATCCATCAAACGCCGTCGAATGGATTATTGGAGAAATGATAAACAATACCGAGATATTGGTAAAAGCCATTCAAGAATTAGACCAAGTTGTTGGAAAGGATCGACTTGTTCAAGAATCTGACATACCAAAACTCAATTATATTAAAGCTTGTATAAGAGAGTCTTTTCGAATCCATCCTATGGCGCCTTTCAATGTCCCTCACGTGTCCATGTGTGACACTATGGTTTCAGGTTACTTCATACCAGAAGGAAGCCATGTTCTTTTGAGCCGTATAGGTCTTGGAAGGAACCCTAGGATTTGGGATGAACCACTTTTGTTCAAGCCCGAGCGTCACCTCAAAGACGACAAGTCACAAGTGATATTGACTGATCCAGATCTTCGTCTATTGTCATTTAGTATAGGCCGACGTGGTTGTCCTGGAGTCAACTTAGGATCCACAATGTCGATTATGCTTTTAGCTCGACTTCTTCAAGCTTTCACATGGTGTCCATTGCCAAATACTTCTTGTGTTAATCTCATGGAATCTAAAGATGATATGTCTATCTCCAAGCCTCTTCACGCCTTTGCAATAGGGGTGAGCATTGGGTGGTTTAATCCGAAATCCAATCCAATCCGAATCTTAAATACTAATTCGGATTGGATATTTCGGATTGGACTGAGATCGGATCGGATTGAGTTCGGATTGAATTAAATCGGATTGGATTAGGATTATCCAAATTATCCAAACTATCTAAATAAAAATATTTTTTTTAATTAATTTTCTTTAAATTAAATTTTATCTCAATATAATATATATTTTACTTGACAGCGATATTTATTTTTATTTTTTTTGTTTTTATTTTTATTATTTTTTTAGATTCAAAATTAAAAATAATAAAAAATTCGAATTTTAAAAAAAAAATTAAAAAAAATTTAAAAAAAAATTTAAAAAAAAATTAAAAAAAAATTAAAAAATTTTAAAAAAAAAATTAAAAAAAAAAATTGTTGACTAATTTCAAGCTGAAATATATAAATATTTTTTAGTTTGGATTATCCAAACCATTTTCAATCCAATCCGTATCCGATCCGTATTAATTAGTAAAATGGTTTGGATTACGGATTGGATAAACTTAGTTTGGATTTAATACGGATCGGACAAAACGGATTGGTTTTACCCATTTGCTCACCCCTACTTTGCAAAGCCGCGCTTGGATGAGAAGTTCTATAATGCACTCTATCAAAACTAGATCTACACAAGTTGTGTTACATTGAAACCTACTTAAATAATAAGAGAAATAATTGAGAGAATTTTGAAGAGACAATGAGAAACTGAAAAAAAAATTCTCTGGTCAAATAGATTACATAAATCATGTTCCCTTCATATAAATGTTCTTCTCCCCTTAACAATATTTTTCATCTTTCAATTGCCTCATTAACAATGGCCATCGTTTTCTTACCACTTACCATTCAAGCTCTTATTTCATTTATGGTTTGATATCGGGTTTTCTCATTTTCAAGAGAAAGATGAAGACTTCAAGGTAACCTGCAGGTCTCCCACCCGGTCCGAAGCCATGGCCAATTATCGGTAACCTTGATTTGATGTTAAAGAATAAACCATTTTACCCTTGGATAAACCATGTCTTAAATGCAGGGGAGGAGCCAGGATTTGAAACCTACCCGGGCTAATTTTTTATTAAAAAAATCTATCCGGGCTAGTTTTATAGTTTGCTGTCACCAATGTCTTTCAGCAACGGAAAATAACCAATAACGACGGTAATTACCGTCGTTATTGATAACATACATACAGGCTGTTTAAGGCTACCCGGGCTAACTTGTACTTGGCTCCGCCCCTGCTCAAATGGGCGTTGAGATCTTTTGCATCCGGTTAGGGAACATCCATGTGATCCCCGTTACATCTCTTGAGATTGCATGCGAGTTCTTGAAGAAAAACGACGCTGTGTTTGCTTCGCGTCCAATTATCCTATCAGCCGAGGTGGTGGCCAAGGTGGTGAGTGGTGGATTTTCCGCGGTTACATGGACGCCTTTGAATGATTAAGGGAAGAAGATGAGACGTGTCTTGGCCTCTAGCATCCTTTCTCCTGCCACCCACCAATGGATGCATGATAAAAGAGCCGAGGAGGCTGACCATCTCATTCGATATGTCTACAACGTTATGAAGAGCAACAATGGTGTTCGCTTCACAACACTATTGTGGGAATGTGATTTGAAAAATGATTTTCAACAAAGGTGTGTTTGATAAGAGGAATTGAAATTGGAATTTAAATTGGAATTCTAATTCCAATTTCACGAGAATTAACATTAAATTACAATTCAATTCCTATGTTTGGAAACATTATAGAATTATAATTCAATTCCAATTTCTATGTTTGGGAAAATGATAAAATTGTAATTCAATTCCAATTTCTATATTTGTAAAATAAAATATCGGTTCATGTTAACTTCTTAAATATGTTTTCACGTTTTGGTACGTTTAATACGTTTTTGACATATTTAACACATTTAATACGTTTTTGACATTTTTAACACGTTTTTGACATGTTTAACACGTTTTCACACTTAAAACACATTTTCACACGTTTAACATGTTTTTCACGTTTTTGGTATGTTTAACACGTTTTTGACATTTTTAATACGTTTAACATGTTTTTCACACGTTTTGACAAATCAAACACGTTTTTCACGTTTTGGCACGTTTTGACATGTTTAACACGTTTTTTGAAATGTTGAACACGTTTTACATATTTTGACACGTTTTTCACGTTTTGGCACGTTTAACATGTTTTGGCACGTTTAATACGTTTTTACACGTTTTTCACATTTAACACGTTTTTCACACATTTTTCACGTTTTGAAACATTTTACACGTTTTTGACATTTTTAATACGTTTAATATGTTTTTCACACGTTTTGATAATATTAACACATTTTTCACGGTTTTGGTACGTTTAACACGTTTTTGACATGTTTAACACGTTTAACATGTTTTTCACACGTTTTGACAAGTTTAACACATTTTTCACGTTTTGGCACGTTTTTGACATGTTTAACACGTTTTTCACATGTTTAACATATTTTCACGTTAAACACGTATTTGGTATGTTTAACACGTTTTACACATTTTTGACACATTTAACATGTTTTTCACGTTTTGGCACGTTTAACACGTTTTTCATGTTTTTCACGTTTAACACGTTTTTACACCTTTTTGGAACATTTTACACGTTTTTGACATTTTTAATATGTTTAACATGTTTTTCACACGTTTTGATAATATTAACATATTTTTCACAGTTTTGGCACGTTTAACATGTTTTTGACATGTTTAACATGTTTTTCATACGTTTAACACGTTTTTGACACGTTTTACACATTTTTGACACGTTTAACACTTTTTAACATGTTTAACACATTTAACATGTTTTTGGTACGTTTAACACATTTTGACATGTTTAACATATTTTGGCACGTTTAACACGTTTTTCACGTTTTTGGCATGTTTAACACATTTTAAACATTACACAAGTGTGTTAAACGGGACAAAATGTATTAAACATGTCAAAATGTGGTAAATGTGCCAAAATTTATCAAACGTGTTAAACGTGCCAAAATTGTGTTAAACATACCAAAACATATTAAACGTGCCAAAAATGTGAAAATGTGTTAAACGTGTCAAAAATATGATAAACGTGTTTAATGTGTTAAAAACGTGTTAAACGTGTCAAAAACGTAAAAATATGTTAAACGTATCACAAATGTGTTAATAGTGCCAAATAAGTGAAAAATTTGTTAAACGTACCAAAATTTGAAAAACGTGTTAAACGTGTCAAATATGTGTTAAATGTGTTAAAAATGTGTCAAACGTGTCAAAAATGTAAAAAGCATGTGAAATATGTCAACAACGTGTTAAACGTGTTTAATGTGTTAATAACGTTTTAAACGTGTTAAAAACATGAAAGCGTGTCAAAAACATGTTAAACATGCCAAATATGTGAATAACTTGTTAAACGTGCCAAAACGTGTCAAAAATGTGGTAAACGTGTCAAAAACGTGTTAAACGTGTCAAAAACGTGTTAAACGTGCCAAAAACATGATAAACATGTTTAATGTGTTAATAACGTGTTTAATGTGTTAAAAACGTGTTAAATGTGTCAAAAACGTGAAAACGTGTTAAACGTGTCAAAACGTGTTAAATGTGCCAAATATGTGAAAACCTTGTTAAACGTGCAAAAACGTGCAAAATGTGCTAAAACGTGAAAAAGGTGTTAAACGTGTCAAAAACGTGTTAAAAATGTGAAAATCGTGTTAAACGTGTCAAAAACATGTTAAACGTGTCAAGGATGTGAAAAACGTGTTAAATGTGTCAAAAACGTGTTAAACGTGCCAAAAACGCATTAAACGTGCTAAAAATATGTTAAACGTGCCAAAAACATGAAAACATGTTAAACGTGTGAAAAACGTTTTAAAAATGTGTTAAATGTGTTTAATGTGTGAAAAACGTGTTAAACATTTCAAAAACGTGAAAAACGTGTTAATTTGGATTTACAATTCCGACCTTAAAAGATTGGAATTGAGAACTCTCAAATTACACTATATTGAATTCCATTGGAATTCTAATTCAAATTCCAATTCTTAATATTAAAGTGTCTAACAAACATAAGAATTAGAATTGGACCCTGTTAAAAATATGTAATATATTAGTTATATTTATTAGCCAATTCATAGATAAACTCAATAGTTAAGAAGCTGAAAGGTTTGTGTCTAACGGCTAATTATTAATTGCCTATTAATAGTCTCTTTTGTATAATTACAAGATAACATCTTTGTTACAATAATAACAAGATCTCTTTGTATTCTCTTTTCTACATGGTATCAGAGCACGGTTGATCCGGCTTAATCTAATCTATTGAAAATCTGATCTTAGATCTTCTTTTTTCACCAAGCTCAAGTAGCTCTCTAGATTTTTGTTTTCCTCTTTCTTCATCCGATTGAAGAGGAACTAGATCTTCTATTTTCACCAAGCCCAAGTGGCTCTCTAAATCTTTTGTTTTTCTCTTTCTTCATCGGATTGGAGAGGAACAATAATATTATCTCGCCAGACTCTGATTCTCTTCATAACTGTCTATTATTCTCATATTATTTTTTCTATTTTCTCTAAGCCCAAGTGGTTATCTGAATCTTTTTTTTCTCTTTTTTCATCGATTTGGATAGGAGCAGCAATGGCCACCGGAAATGGTCAGAGAGGATTTCTCGCCAAAGGAAACGAAAAAGACAGTATAATGAGAAACTGGAATCTGATTGGGTCAAATGAGGAAGTGGCTTCTAACGTTTTTAAGGTGGAGGAGAGTTTCTCAGATTGGGCTCTCCCTTCAAACAAGCAGACCCAAGATGAAGGGAATACTCCAAAGCCTAATCATAATAAAATGCATGGTGTGGATCCAAACAACTTTAAACTCTTTCTCCAATTCTCTGAATTCATGAAAACCCGACAAGAAAAGTCCACTAATCAAGTGGACCCAGGTATTTCTGCGCATTCTTCTAATTTCAATTCCGTTTCAAACTATTGGATTGTTGATTCCGGCGCCACAGATCACATGACTAAAAATAAAGAATTTTTTGAAAATTTAAATTTGGAAAAACTTAATCAAAATGTTAAAGTAGCTAATAATTCTAGTATTCCCATTCATGGAATTGGATCAATTAAACTTTTCTCAAAACAACTTGATAATGTCTTGTATGTTCCTGAATTATCACCAAATTTAATCTCGGTTAGTAAAATCACAAAGGACCTTAATTGTTTAGTTATTTTTTCTGACGTTGATGTTGTTTTTCAAGAAAGGTCGACCGGGATCACGATTGGTAGAGGAAGACTTGAAAATAACCTTTACATTATTAAACTTTCTAGTTATGCTTTACAATCCAAGAATAATTCTGATTTTCTATGGCATCGTCGTTTAGGACATCCATCAAAGCATGTGCTTAAAAAATTATTTCAATCGAAGTTTGATTTTTTAGATTGCGATGTATGCCATTTTGCTAAACAATCCAGACTTCCGTTTCACAATTCAAATAGTATATCTAAAGCTCCTTTTGAGTTAATTCATTCTGATGTTTGGGGTCCAGCACCTACTACTTCTTATAATAATTTTAAATATTATGTTTCATTCATAGATAATTTTTCAAGAGCCACCTGGATTTATTTGCTACACGATAAATCAGAAGTATTTTCAAAATTTTTAGAGTTCGTTTCTTTTATTGAAAATCAATTTCAAGCTTCAATAAAATTATTTAGAACTGACAATGGTACTGAATATATCAATAAAAAATTTTCATCTTTTCTTAAAACAAAAGGTATAATACATCAAACCTCTTGTGTCCATACCCCGGCCCAGAATGGTACGGCGGAAAGGAAAAATCGTCATCTTCTTGAGGTTACTCGCTCTTTATTATTTCAATCTAATGTTCCAAAAAGATTTTGGTCTGATGCTTTACTTACTGCTACCCATCTCATTAATCGTATTCCTAGCAGCATTCTTAATAATTTGAGTCCTTTAGAAAAATTAAAAAACAAGAAAAGTGACCTTAATCATCTCCGTGTCTTCGGTTGTGTATGTTATGTGCATATAAACCATATTGATAAATTAAGTCCTCAATCAGTTAAAACTATTTTTCTTGGTTATTCGACTACCCAAAAGGGATATAAATGTTATGATCCTATTTCTAAAAAACTATATATTTCTCGTAATGTCATCTTTAATGAAGATGAATTTTATTACAAAAATAAGGAGGATAATAATGATGATCTCAATGAGTTTAGTTGGCAAGATCATGTATTGCCCATGGATATGAATTGTTCTTGCAGGAATATATTTTCTGACAGTGATTCAAATACTTCTCAAAATAAAGAAATAGAAAAAAGGGACACCATGTGATATTCCACAAGAAGAAAGTCACAATGATTCGGTCACAAATAATGACTATGAAACTCAAAGTGACATTCCAGACACTACTCATGAGACACTAAGTAAACCTTCAGGGGGAGAAGGTAACAATGGATCAATATCCGGAGACATTTTAGAAACAACTATAAGGGATGACAATGTTCGAAGGTCCTCAAGGGTTGTTCAACCATCGAAAAAGCTTAAAGATTATCATCTTTATTCGGTAAAGTATCCTATTCAAAAATACTTATCATATGAAAATGTATCTAATGAATATCATGCTTTTATCACATCTGTTGATAAAATAGAGCCAAAAACATTTCAAGAAGCTAAGTCTAGCCCTACTTGGTGTGTTGCCATGCATAACGAATTAGAGGCTCTAGAAAAGAATAATACATGGACACTTGTCCCTCTTCCTAAAGGTAAGAAAGTGGTTGGTTGTAAATGGATATACAAAATCAAGTATGATAGCTTAGGAAAAATTGAAAGATATAAAGCCCGACTTGTTGCCAAAGGATACACCCAAACTTATGGATTAGACTATGAGGAAACCTTTGCACCTGTAGCAAAAATGAACACGGTAAGAATATTATTATCTGTTGCTGCAAATCAAAATTGGGATTTACATCAAATGAATGTAAAAAATGCTTTTCTTCAAGGCGATCTGCAAGAAGAAGTATATATGTCTATCCCACAAGGATATAAGGAAAATCTTAACTCAAAATATGTTTGTAAGTTGAATAAAGCTATTTATGGACTCAAGCAATCTCCAAGGGCATGGTATTCTAAACTTAGTAACGCTCTTGTTCATCATAACTTTCGAAAAAGCTCTGCTGATTCTTCTCTTTTTATTAAAACTACTGTCAATACTACTACTATTGTACTTGTGTATGTGGATGATATTATAGTAACAGGTAATAACTCAAGTGATATCCTCAAGGTTAAAAAGTATCTACAGGAGCAGTTTGATATTAAAGATCTTGGCACTCTCAAGTATTTTCTTGGGATAGAAATTGCTCATTCTAAGAAAGGTTTGTTTCTTTCTCAAAGAAAATATGTCTTGGACTTATTAAAAGAAACTGGTAAGCTTGCTGCAAAACCCGCAATGACTCCCATTGAAACAACTGCTAAATTAAATACTGAAGAAGGTACACCTCTTTATGACATTAGTATGTATCAAAGACTTGTAGGTAAACTTATCTACCTAACAGTTACTCGTCCCGATATAACCTTTGCAGTTAGCAATGTAAGTCAATTCATGCATGCTCCAAAAACTTCACACCTTTCTGCTGTTTACAGGATTTTACATTATCTTAAAACTACTCCTGGAGTAGGCATATGGATGAAGCGAAACAACCGCATTGACGTCATTGGTTATACTGATGCTGATTGGGCAGGCAGCTTTGATAGAAAGTCCACTACCGGCTTTTGTACATTTGTTGGAGGAAATCTAGTGACGTGGAGAAGTAAGAAGCAAAATACCGTTTCCCGTTCAAGCGCCGAAGCTGAATATCGTGCTATGGCGGCTACTACTGGAGAACTCATTTGGATTAAATATATTCTCAAAGACTTGGGAGTTGAGCTCAAGACCATAAAAATGTATTGCGACAATAATGCTGCTAGATATATTGCATCAAATCCAGTATTTCATGAGCGCACCAAGCACATTGAAGTTGATTGTCACTTTGTTCGTGAGAAAGTTCAATCTGGTGAAATTGAAACCCCCTTTGTACCTAGCAAAGATCAACTTGCTGATATTTTCACGAAGGCTCTAGATAAAAGAAATTTTGATAGTATCATCGACAAGTTAGGAGTAATCAATCTCTTTACTCCTGACTTGAGGGGGAGTGTTAAAAATATGTAATATATTAGTTATATTTATTAGCCAATTCATAGATAAACTCAATAGTTAAGAAGCTGAAAGGTTTGTGTCTAACGGCCTAATTATTAATTGCCTATTAATAGTCTCTTTTGTATAATTACAAGATAACATCTTTGTTACAATAATAACAAGATCTCTTTGTATTCTCTTTTCTACAGACCCTCCAATTTCAATGCCAATTCCAGGGTTATCAAACACACCCCAAGAGATTTTTCGGGAAAGAGGATGTAAACGGAGAACCTGGAGTCGAGGATGTGGAACATGTGGCTGGCCTTTTTTTTATACTCAGATATACGTACTCTTTTTGTATTTCTGACTACATTCCATTTCTTCGACATCGGTTTAATCTCGATGGTCATGAGAAAATAGTGAGGCAGGCCAATGAGAGTGTTAGAAAATACCAGGACCCAGATATATACGCTAGGATTAAACAATGGAAGGAAGGAACACGAAGTGTTAACGAGGACCTTCTTGACATGCTAATCACTCTAAAAGATGACGAAGGGAACACTCTATTGACGGCTGAGGAGATTAAATCCCTCGTTTTGGTAAGAAACTTAATTAATATTTGTTGAAATAATTTTGAAAATTGATCTCCCATTTGTTTGGAAACTTCATCATCAATGTCTAAGTGTTCACATTTATTGTACTAATAAATAGTTAATTTACACATGAATCCAGGAAATAACTGTTGCAACCGTTGACAACCCGTCAAATGCGGTTGAATGGGCTCTTGACGAAATGTTAAACCAGCCACATATATTCGTGAAAGCCCTTCAAGAACTAGACGAAGTTGTTGGAAAAGATCGGTTCGTCCAAGAATCTGACATGTCAAATCTCCATTACATTAGAGCTTGCATAAAAGAGTCTCTACGAATCCATCCATTTGCACCTTTCAATCTCCCTCATGTGTCCACTCGTGACACCACAGTGGCTGGTTACTTCATACCAAAAGGAAGTCATGTTCTCTTGAGTCGTCCAGGTCTAGGAAGAAACCCTAGGATTTGGGATGACCCTCTTCTGTTCAAGCCCGAGCGCCACCTTAAAGATGACAAGTCACAAGTGATCTTAAATGATCCGGATCTCCGTATATTCTCATTCAGCATAGGTCGACGTGGTTGTGCTGGAGTCAACCTAGGGACTACAGTTTCAGTGATGCTCTTAGCTCGACTTCTTCAAGCTTTCACATGGTCTCCACCACCAAACACTCCTTACATCAAGTGTGTTGAAGGTGCTAGTGAAATGCTTCCTTCCAAACCTCTTCTTGCCTTTGCAACGCCCCGTTTGGATGAGAAGATGTACTATTCACTATTCCAAAATTAGATATGCATGAGCTATATAATGTTCTCTTTAAGATGAGACAAGACAATAATCTAAATTGAATTGTATGATTTGAAATATTTTAAAATGTTTGAGTTAATGATTATAAGTAGTTTGAACATGTTCAATGTTCTTGATAAAAAAAAGTGATTCTCATATGAATGTTATGGTTGTTTCCTAATACAAATAAATCATGGTGTGAGCAAACTCAAATAATAACCCTTTTTTTTTTACTCAGAATTTAATTTTGGTAGGACTATTAGGCTTCAGACCCGGCCCGAAGGTTTGGATATATATACATGGGTCCTATGTAATTTTAATGTTTTCTAATATTTTAAAAATAATATAGAAATCTACAATATAGTTTAATATTAAATTTAACAAAAATAACTTAACTTAAATGGTTAGTTATCTTTTAAGACTTATAAATTTTAATCATTTCTATTTACCGGTTCATATCTTTCTTCTATTTTTTTTGGCGCTCAAGGATAACATGACACACCACTTCCCTGACCCTTTTAATTAAAAACATTTTAGTAGACTATGATTGAAGGGTTCAAACCTTTATAAACATATTTTTATTTTATTTTATGTGGGTTTATGGGGGAATAATGCAAATGCATATATTGCATCATTAAAGTGCTGACCCTCCATAACATGAACTACCAACCGTGACCTATTTTAATTAAAATCTTTTTTAAGTGAGAATTCATTGTTGTAGTGACTAATAGAATTTGATTAGTTAAACATTAAAAGTAAGACTTGGAGGAATACACTCCCATCTTAATTTAAATATAACGATAAAAACAATACAAAAATACATTTGTTTCACATTTTATAAAAAACACCCGAAACACAGCAAAATTAACTATTTAGGAGCCACGATGAAAATATAAGTCAAAACTTTCACCAAGGAACAAACATAATATAAAATTTAGCGTTGCCAAACTCAAATATTCATTCATAGTTTTTATAGTCTTATTTCTTCTTGTCCCTATTTGTTGTATCATTGTGTTTAATTTTTTTTTTTTGAAACATATCAAAGACATGTAAAGTGTAAATAAAGTCTAAGATATATAATTAGTGTGGAAACAATTATAATTATGCTTACTATTAATACAAAGTGCCCATTATGCCTGAAATGTTTATATATATAAAAATAATCAATGTTGTTGGAATAATAAAATATGGATATCATTGTTCTAGTAAGATTAATTAAGTAAAAATTTATATTTCTTAATTTAATTAAATTACTATTCATATAAGTTAAATATATGAAATCATATTAAAGGAGCTCAAGTGTACTTACATAAAATATCACAATTTATTTCCCTCTTTAGAATTTTACTTTCATTCAATTACACTTCCATTCAAGAACAAAATAATATTTATTTACAATTATTTAAATAAATATTATAAATAACTTTTTAATAAAACTGAAAATTATATCTAAAAAATATTAAGTGATCTAGAGAGTTAATTAATAAATTATATGGAATGAGATTTGAGGGATTAATTAGTCTTTCTTTTACTTAAAAAAAAGTTAGCAGGATTTTTGTAATAGGAAACTCCAACTTTCATTTAGGTTATTTTAATCGGTGCCCTTAATAATATTTTATTTATTTAGTTAGATGAAAATTCTAACCATTAAACATATTTTATTTATTTTTATTTTATAAAAGTAATGTTTGGTTCAGAGAATTAAAAAATTTGATAATTTTTTGAAATTTTTCTTAATCAAAATACATTTTTGCCAAATATTTTATGAAAGTTGATAAATATTTACAAAATTTGTTGACCACGATTTTTCTTGCAAAATATAGTTTTTTAAAAAGTTTTTGACTAAAGTGTCAAAAATCTCATATCAGATTGTTTGATTAATTGATATCCTAAAAGTTTGAATTTATCAGGACCACTCTCGTTCATTTACAACTCATTCATTTAACACCAAACGTGAATATAACGTGAATATAGTACTAAATTGCATTCTAACTCTTTTTTTTTTTTAAATAGAATGTAACCATTGATCAATTAACTGGTTATTTATTTAATTAACTATAATATTGAGTATTAGTGTAACATGAATCTAGCTAATTAAATAAACACATCATAAAGAATGATTATATTTATTAGAACAGAAGAACTATATATCAAATTAAATAGACGTTATATTAATCTTCCAAGGAAAGTAATATAATAATGTTATTATCACAATTTTATAATATTTGTTAGGATTTGTATCTCTCAAATTTGACCAGCTTGAAACAATCTGTAAAAAGCACAAGAAAGAAGAAACACAAGAACACACAGATTTATAGTGGTTCACTCAAATTGAGCTACATCCACTTCAGCCACTACCAGAATTTACTATGAAGAAGAAGGAATACAGAGTTTTTTTGCCTCACTTTATCTCTCTAGAATTCTGTCTCATAATGTAAACCCTTAATATTCACATATTTATAGGGTAAACATTCAGGTAATAAACCTAAATAACTTTGGTCAGGCCCAAGCCCAAAACCAAAAAAAGAAAACCCAATAAACTCTAATTAATAATGTAGAATTTATTATAAGTGTAGGCTCTATAACTCAACAATCTCCCACTTGGAGACTAACTTCATCATCTCTCGATCGGTAGTGGCTTTCCATTCGGTTTCTTAACGAAGAAGACCAACTGAAGTTGCACACAACTTCAGTTTCTCATTTGTCACAGTTTTCGTCAACATATCAGCTGGATTCTCACTCCCGGGAATCTTCTCAAGAGCTAATACTTCATCTTCTAAAGCTGACCGGATAAAATGATAACGAACCTGTATATGCTTCGTCCTGCCATGATAAATATGATTCATTGCCAAATGAATGGCACTCTGACTGTCGCATCGCAACACATTTTCCTCGTAGTCTTGACCCAATTCTAGCAAAAAAAGGTTGTAACCACATCATTTCCTTAGCAGCTTCTGTCACAGCAACATACTCTGCCTCACAACTAGAAAGAGCAACAATATTCTGCAATTTTGAAACCCAACTGATTGCAGTACCTCCCAGAGTATAAATGTACCCTGTTGTGCTCTTCCTACTATCAACATCACCACCATTGTCAGCATCAACATATCCTTCCAAACCCATATTAGACTTTCGAAAATACAAAGCGAGACTCGTACTTCCTCTTAAGTATCGTAGTATCCATTTTACTGCTTCCCAATGTTGTCTACCTGGGTTGCTCATGAACCTGCTAACAACTCCCACTGAATGTGTTATGTCTGGTCTTATGCAAATCATCGCATACATAATACAACCAATGGCAGAGGCATACGGAACAGTGACCATGTAATTTTTCTCCTCCTCTGTTGAAGACGACTGATCTTTAGATAGTCTGAAGTGACTAGCTAAGGGGGTAGTAACTGGTTTTGCATCATACAAGTTGAACCTGCTAAGAACTTTCTTCACATATTCTTCTTGTGAAAGATTGAGAACTTCTTCATTCCTGAAAATTCTCATCCCAAGGATTTGTTTAGCAGCACCCAAATCCTTCATTGCAAACTTTTCAGACAACTCTTTCTTGAGTTTGTTAATCTCATACAAGCTTGCTCCAGCAATCAACATGTCATCAACGTAGAGGACCATAATAATGTACGATTTATCAAATCTCTTGATATGACAGCAATGATTAGCTTCACACCTTAGAAAATTGTTACTTTTCATGAAGCTATCGAACTTCTTGTACCATTGCCTTGGAGCCTGTTTCAAACCATACAAACTCTTCTGAAGCTTACACACAAGCTCATCTTTTCCTTTGATTTCAAATCCTTCTAGTTGTCGCATATAAATCTCTTCATCTAAATCACCATGAAAAAAAGCATTTTTGACATCCATTTGTTGAAGATGAAGATCTTCTTTCACAACCAAACTCAAAATAGTTCTGATTGTCATCAATTTAACTACTGGAGAGAAGATTTCATTGTAGTCAATACCTTCTTTCTGTTGAAATCCTTTCACAACCAACCTTTCCTTGTACCTCATGGTTTTATCATGTTCTTCTTTAATCCTGAAGATCCATTTGTTGTGAAGTGCTTTCTTTCCCTTTGGTAGCTCAGTGAGCTCCCAAGTCTGATTCAACATCAAAGAATTCATCTCATCTTTCATAGCAGACTCCCACTTAATCGATTCATCAGATTGTATTGCTTCCTCATAACATTCAGGTTCACCTCTATCTGTCAACAAGATATAGTTCAGAGATGGAGACCACCTCTCAACTGGTTTTCGATTCCTTGATGATCTTCTCAACTGTATAACCAGTGTTTTCTGATTTACCTCTGGGGCCACGTTCTCAATGATTTCATCTTCAACAACACATTGTTTTTCTTCGACAACCGGTATATATTCAACTAAAAATTCTCTCAAATCGACTGTACCAGTCTCTTCCAACTTGGAATCACCATCTGATGTCTTCCCAACACAATCTTTGTAGAGAACCTGTTCATTGAAGATAACATTTCTGCTACGAATGATCTTCCGATTTTGATTATCCCAAAAACGATAACCAAACTCGATATCACCATAACTAATGAAAAAACATTTATTAGACTTTGGATCAAGCTTGCTCCTATAACATTCATTAATATAAACATATGATAAACAACCAAACACTTTCAAATAAGAAAGGTTTACCTTTTTATTGCTTCAAGCTTCTCCAGGAATTCTGAATTTAAGAGGAACAGAGAGTCCCCTGTTTATCAAATAGGCAACAATATTAATAGCTTATGCCCAGAAGGTTTTAGGCAGCCCTGCATGCAATCTCATGCTTCTAGCACGCTCGTTCAATGTTCGATTCATTCGTTCAGCTACTCCATTCTCTTGAGGCGTTCGGGAACAGTCTTCACCATATTGATCCCATTCACAGCACAATATTCTTTGAAATCTAGATTGATATATTCACCTCCATTGTCGGATCTCAAGCACTTAACTTTCTGATTTGTTTCATTTTCAACCAAAGTCTTCCACTTCTTGAAAATAACAAATACTTCAGACTTGTGCTTCATAAAGTAAACCCATACTTTTCTTGTTGAATCATCTATAAAAGTCACATAGTAGTATGATCCGCCAATAGAAGAAACAGGTGCAGGTCCCCACACATTAGTGTGTACCAACTCTAGTATTTCTTTCTTGAGCTCCTTCCCAATCTTTAAGAAACTCACCTGTTTCTGTTTTCCAAGAATGCAGTTTTCACATAACTGATGTTCAACAGACTTCAGTTCTGAAATCTGTCCATTCTTCAAAAGAATTTTCATCCCTTTTTCACTCATATGGTCCAACTTGCAATGCCACAACTCACTGTTCTTCGAGTCATCAACTACAGCAGCAACTGTTTCTCTGCAAGTTGAAGTCGTGTATAACATTCCAGTTTTATGACCTCGAGCAACAACAATTGCTCATTTAGTCACCTTCCACGCACCATTTCCACAACTGAAATTGTGACCTTCTTCATCAAGTTGTGTAACAGAAATCAGATTACGCATTAAACCTGGAATGTGTCTCACCTTATTAATCTTCCAAACAGAACCATTTGCCATCTTCAATTTGATGTCACCAATGCCAACAATATCCAGTGGCTCACCATCTGCGAGATAAACTTTCTCACAATTTCCAGCCACATAATTCTCCATTAATTCTTTGTGAGCAGTGGTGTGGAAAGACGCTCCTGAGTCCAAAACCCATGAATCTATCGGGCTATCAACAGACAGAAGTAACGCATCAGTGACAGATTTTGTAACAACGTTGGCTACATCATTTTTATCATCACCGTTTTTCTTCGGTGCTTTGCAGTTCCTCTTCAGATGACCCTGTTTACCACAATTCCAGCACTCAAATGTCCTCCCAGACTTGGACTGACTCCTCCTGCTCCTTGACATAGATCTGCTCTTACTTCTGTTGAAATTTCTATCATTACCTCTTCCCCTGTTTTCCACATTCAGAGCAGAACCTTTGAATGTTTCACTAAAATCAATTTGACGAACCTCTTCAGCAAGAATACGATCTCTAACTTCAACAAATTTCAGTTTAGCATTTCCAACTGAATTACTAATTGCTGCCCTCATAGGTTCCCAACTATTTGGTAGAGATGCTAACAAAATCAGGGCACTAACTTCATCCCCAAAATCAATCTCAACAGATAGCAATTGATTCACAATTGTATTGAATTCATTCAAATGAGTAGTGATAGAAGTACCATCAACCATTCTTAAGTAAAAGAGTCTTTTCATTAAGTGTACCTTGTTATTAGCAGATAGTTTCTCATACATATCAGAAAGAGCTTTCATCAGACCCATGGTGGTCTTCTCCTTTACTACTAACTTCATCCCCAAAATCAATCTCAATAGATAGCAATTGATTCACAATTGTATTGAATTCATTCAAATGAGTAGTGATAGAAGTACCATCAACCATTCTTAAGTAAAAGAGTCTTTTCATTAAGTGTACCTTGTTATTAGCAGATGGTTTCTCATACATATCAGAAAGAGCTTTCATCAGACCCATGTAGATTGGAGCAACCGTCTTGGCTAGCGTCAATCGGACAACTCCCAAAACCTTTCTATCAAGGAGTTTCCATTCAGCTTCATCCATCTTCTCTGGTTTCTCACTCAAAGGAACATGAAGCTTCTTTCCATAGAGATAATCTTCAATCTGCATTCTCTAGAAGACATAATCTGTCCCATCAAATCTTCCAATCCCATGTCCTATACTGTTCTCACTTGCCATTGTTTCCAATGCTCAGATACCAGTTGTTAGGATTTGTATCTCCCAAATCCGACCAGCTTGAAACAATCTGTAAAAAACACAAGAAAGAAGAACACAAGAACACACAGATTTATAGTGGTTCACTCAAATTGAGCTACATCCACTTCAGCCACCACCAGATTTCACTATGAAGAAGAAGGAATACAAAGTTTTTGCCTCACATTTTATCTCTCTAGAATTCTGTCTCACAATGTAAACCCTTAATACTCACATATTTATAGCGTAAACATTCAGGTAATAAACCTAAATAACTTTGGTCAGGCCCAAGCCCAAAACCAAAAAAAAAAACCCAATAAACTCTAATTAATAATGTAGAATTTATTATAAGTGTAGGCTCCATAACTCAACAATATTGTGATAATATTAAAAAAAAAAATTTTATATATAAATTTGAATTCTAATTCAAATTAGTGGAATAATTTGTTTGAATTATTTCTAATATTTAGGTATATTATTTAAGAGAAATGATATATACATCACCCTTATACAACACTTTCAAACAACACTTATCTAACACCTACCTGATTTGATAAGAAAGAGAAAATATCTTAAAAATATTTTTTTTTCTTATCAAATATTATTTCTTATTATTTAATGATTGTATATTAGTTGTTATCATTATAAAGATTAAAACTCAATTAAAGTGGTCTATTAAAATATAAAGGTTATGGGCTTATTTATACATCTAAAATAAATATGGGGACATATTTGTGTAGAAACAAAAATATTATTTATTATTTCGTTGATGGACCGAATATAAATGAGTATATTAGAGCTATGTCCTCGATATATATAAATAGCCTACCTATTATATTTCTCTCATCAGCAGAACTGGGAGATCCAAGAGACATGAGATCAGAAGAACGACTTAACTTAATGAACCGTTCTTCATTAAAAATTAAAGTATGTTTCCACAACTAATGTTTATCTAATTTTATCGACATAGAGTATTAAGATTATAGATTTAAGAAATAAATATCTAGATTAAAGATTCTAACAAGTGATATTAGAGCCTCTTTATGTCGATTTATGTTTATAAAATTCTTTAAGAATTGAATAGACATTCATACATGTTATTGATCTAATATTTCTTGATCTAATTTGACAAGAACCGATAACAATTTATTGGATTACTTAATTTTAAACTAAATTATTTTAATGTATATATGTTCATCCGATCAAAATGAGAGTAAAGAAAGATGTTGAACATCTAAACAATTTTATTATTTTAAGAATTATGTTTAATTATTAATCATATATAAAAGAATTGGTGAAATTTATAACCGGAATCTACTTAAACAAAAATATTTCAGTTATATATAATTAATTTAGAGTTTTTTTAGAAAAATGATTTAGCGTTATTTCATTAAAAATTCTCAAAAATGGGAAAAAACTCACGAGTTTAAGAAATTATTCTAGACAGAACTAGAATGATTTTGAAGTCGTATCATTCTGAATAAAAACAAAAACGTAACCGAACTATCTGATTACAATGTTTTCGTTTATAATGATTTCAGTAAACGGTAAATTCCAATTCCTATTGATATTCCAATTTAATTCCGTACTTGGAACTTTTTTCCACGTTCCCGCAAGTGCGCCACAATCCAAGACTATGTCTCTCCATAATTCTTCAATACTTCTGAGGGTTTTGTCATAGACTCTCGTATTACATTCTTGTCAAATGTTGTAAACTATTGCTCCAAAGTCGCACTTGAATACGTTTGTTGCGAACATGTTTCCTTTGACTTTGAGTAGTGTTGCTTCTTTGATTTCTTTCCATTCTTTCGGGAAACTGGTCAGCTTTTCAATATATGATATTGATTATTTAAATAATAATTAATAAAGAAATATAAAGATTCAACATTCAATATATACATTTATTGAATTTTGTAATTATAATTAAGTAAAGAATTTATTAATTATAATAAATTAAGTAATTAATTATATATATAATTTGATTTTTTTTATAAACTTAAAGACATATTTCCTCAAATTTATAAAGAAGTTGATCCCATTAATTAATAAAATTGAGTTTTTATAACTTAATTAAAATATTAGTTATTTATAATAATTAATATATGTTATAAAAAGAATTAAAGATAATGTTAAGATATATAAAAATAAATAAAGAATGATGTGTACATAATTATTAGTAAGGAATTTTTTTTTGAATGGTTATATATATATATAAGAAAATAAAAATTATATATAAATAATTATTTATTAATTTTTATATATTATTTGAATTAATTATCTTGTTATATTACACATTCAAATATATATATATTTTGGTTTTTATGTACCAATTATTGATTGATATTAAAAAATATTTGAGTAATGAGTAAAATCATAATTATTTGTTTTTGTTATACGCATATGAAATTTATTTATGCGATTTTGGTACATAAAACAATATTCGGATTTTTGTATTAATAACATATTCAAAATTTGGTATAATTTTAGGTCCACTTAAATTTGTAATTATGCGGTTGTTAATCGGCCCAAAAGAAGATTAATAATTGGTCGAATTACAAATTTAAATAATATAACATATGTGTTTTATAATATTAAGACGGTTGTGTTTATAACTATGCAATTATTAATTGGACAAAAAGAAGTTTAATAATTAGACGAGTTACACACTTAAAGTATGTACCTAAGTTATTAATTTATTAAATCAATTAATTGAAGCAACATCCTACCAAAATAGACTCTCTTGTGTAGGTTAATATGTTTTATAAATTAAGAAGGTAATGTGTATGTAAATCATGCAGTTATTTATTCGGTCCAAAGAAAGATAAATAATTAGTCAGAATAACATTTTGCACATGTGATAATAAATATGTAACAATTATTCGGTGTGCCATGTGAATAATTGGACTATCCAAAGATAACCAATTGTTTTACTGAACTTATTGTTAATATTTGATTACAATAAAAGAGTACCTTTGTAAGTTAATATTTAATGTCCAAAGACAAAATATTAATGTTGTGTATGGTATCTTATGATGAGATGTACCATTATTTTGAATTTATGTGATTATTAAATTTTTGTGAGTATGGTTGTTCATTTATTTTGTTATCTAATTAAGTTTACACTTTTGCGTATACGATTTTTTTTGTCAACATCTTAAGTTTATTTTATATGATAAAGTTTTAAGACCTATCTAAAATTTGTTATTTTTTTAAGAATTATATCTAAAAGGTTAAAATCATTAAGGGTATTATTAAAATAAAGATATCATAAGAAATACGCCATAATATATGTTTTATTTTGTTTCAAAATTAATTAAATTCATTAAAGTTACAGTTACACTAATGTATTCTCATTCATCCAATTAAATTTTCTTATTTATACCTAAGTTAATTGATGTGAATTGCAGTTGTATAAAGGGAGACTTAGTCTCTATATGAACTCACATCATATTGTGTGTAAGAACATTAAAGATTGAAACAAAAATAACATAAATAATGTTCACTTAAAAAACAATTTAAACGACAATAAAGTAATGAAGTTGTAGGAATTGCAAATGTTGTACCTAAAAGAAAATTATTGAAGAAAGTGATGCATACATGAATACATGTTACAATTTTTTGTCTAAGACGACGTAGCGTCAATAAAATAAAAGCCACAAAAGGGCAAAAAAGTTACATGAGCTCAAAGGAAATCAGAGTAAAAAAAATTAATGAAATACAAAAAGAGTTAAAAGATGACAAATAAGAATTGAGAAATAAAGTGAAATAAAATCAGTGGTTATGGTGACTTTCTCGTAAGCGATGTTCCGGTTTTGACAGATTAACTAATTCTTCTCGCTTGTGGGAATACGCCTCCACGTTCGGATGAGGGAGTTTCCGTCGGTGATAATATTATTCCAGATTGTATCTGCATTGTTGCGGACTCCTAAGAAGGCTCTAGAGTTCCTCTCCATCCAAATGTGATAAACAATGTTGGCAAAAAATACTTGAAGGTATTGGAGCTGAAGTCGTTGCCCTTGGTCTTTATGATGACGAGGTCCTTAATGTCGTTCCATTCGTTTGGGAAGCTGAGGAGGCTCATTGATGCGGAGAATCTATGCCAAAGAAAGGAGGCAAAATGATAGTTCCCAAGGAGGTGTTCAATGGACTCCTTATTTCACAAATAAAGCAGACAGTTAGGAGCTGATCACAGGAATTGAGTCTCTCACGGAAGACGGGCCATAAAATAAATTGGTGTTTGGGGATCACTTTGGTAGACTACAACAAGTGAGACCACGGGACAACATTTCCATGATCACGAACACAATCCTAAGCATACCCTGAGCCATAGAATATTTGGTTTCTTCTAAGAGTAATTAACTTCGGTACTTAGACACATTTGATGTGAACTTGGGTGTTACTATCTAAAGTGAGTGTGTTGATGTATGGTTGAGTTAGTTATAAAAAGTCAATTGATGGCGAAAGAAACATCAACGTGAACAATCACAATTCAAATTAAAGATAAAGAAATAAGGAACAATTTCAGAAACTCTTTATTTAGAAACAAACATTTAGGACATATCTCAATATAATAAATTTATTTAGAGAGAAGAATTAAAACTACAACTTATATATGGAATAAAGTTTCAACTAAAATAATTAATAAATTCTTTTGGGGTTGTACAGTTAAGGTTAGGCCTCAAAGGCCAAAAAAAATAAATTGGACTAAAGAATTGTTAAATATTAATTGTTGGATATTTTAAAAGATCTAGAGACAAATTTAGTCTCATAAGTACTTCAAGATTAGCCTTGAAAATAAATAAATACAAAAGACTACTTAAACAAGAGTCTAATTATTGCTCAAGATTATATGTATCAAGAAATTAAGTATATTTATGATGTTGGACAAATACATAAAGGATCTTAATTTGGATCATTAGAAAGCAACCAAACAAGTAATGTAACATTTTAAAAATAAAACATTACATACTCATATAGTAAAATCGAATTAGATAATAGAGATTATTTGATATTTTGATTCGAATTTTGTTGGATATTGGGATGGCAACGGATAGTGAAGTACCCATCCCCGAACCCGATTTTTATTTCACTACCCGACCCCGACCCCGACGGGTATCTCTACTTCTATACCCATCCCCGATTCGTCGGGTACCCGATCTCTGACGGGTACCCTATTAACCGATTAAATTACTTATAAGATTATAAAGTTTGAAAAAAAAGAAACACAACTTTAATAAATAATTTTAACATTAGTAATATTAAAATATTAAAAATAAAAATAAAACCATTACTTACTTACTTCATAATTTTTGTAAATCTTGAAGAAGATAAACTAGAGTGGAAAAAAAGTAGAATGAACATTGAAAAAAAAAACTAGAGATTGAATATGAAGAACTATGAGAAAGAGTAATATTTTGTTATTAAAATAAAAATTGATGTTATGTAGAGAAATATTGTTTTGGGAATATAAAATAATTAAAGTTGGAGTGTAGTGTATTTATGACTATGGTTGGAGTGAAGTGTGGATAAGATCAAATTAAATGATGCATATTTATGATACATTTGCAATGATGAAGCATTTTTGAAAATCACACATTAAACTTTAATAAAAAAAATCAATAATATTAATATAACCGGATATCGGGTATCGGGTTTGGGTTTCGCACACTCCCCATCCCCGACCCCGTACCCGACCGGGTACCTTCTCCCTCTCCCCATGCCCGACCCCGACCCCGAACCCGATTTAAAATACCCGAACCCGACTATCGGGTACCCACGGGTATCGGGCATACGGGTACCCATTGCCATTTCTAGTTGGATACCAAAATAGTCGGAAATTTGTGCCACATTAATTATTAGTTGAAATAATTAATTTTTGTAAAAGTGTTAAGCATGCACCCAAATTATTTCAACATGATGACATAATTTATTAGGTGTTTTGTGTCATCCAATTAAAGAATCTAACTACAAAATTTTGTCACGGGGTTACCAATTATGAATGATATAGAAAGACTACTAAAGATATTACGTGATAATAATATACAGTTTTTTACTTTAAGAGAAATATGAGTTCGACTAAGTCAAACTATTTGGAAAATAAAGAATTTATTGAGCATATTTGGACAAACTATAAAATTACAGATCAATTCTCTAAATATTTGATATACGAGATCTTTCATGAACATATTGTTCATATGGATACTACATATTTAGATATTATACAATTTTAGTGGGATTTATATTGTGTTGCTTGTATATATATAATTTGGAATTTATGTGCAAATTAAAAAATTAGTTTATAAAGAAATTAAATATTCAGTTTCTAAAGAAATTAAAATTTCAGTTTTATAGAAATCAAAATTATAAAGTTATTTCAAATTGATCACTATAAAAAATAAATGAAGATCAGTTGGTATTAGACATGTTAAAGATCACTCTACATGTTAATCCACACTACACACTCATTTTTAATCTATGTCATTTGATTGTATTGACATATGTGACTATTTATGGTTTAGTTACGAACTAATGTAACAAAAATCACTTTAATCCTATGTTGATATAATTAATGGACGAGATTGATATAGATGTATTTGGAAATGATAACAATATTTTGAGCTCTTAAGGTTTTTTTGTTGGGAAAAAAATGAGGCAAATGATTAAATATGTAGTCCGCAAACACACTTAACTAGGTGCAGAACTTTTCGCCTGACAGACTTAAACCCAGGAACATAGAGTTAATATCCACCTCTTATTGCCGCTAGGCTAGAAGATGAGATGTTTTTGAGCTCTTAAAGTTATAATATACAAGTGAAGGAAATATATATGACCCAAGTGGGAGATTGTTGAAATTATTTCTAATATTTGGGTATATATATTATTTAATAATTGTATATTAGTTGTTATCATAATAAAGATTAAAACTTAATTAAAGTAATCTATTAAAATATAAAGGTTATGGACTTATTTAGACATCTATAATAAATATGAGGACATATTTGTGTAAAAGTAAAATATCATTTATTATTTCGTTGATTAGCAGAATAATAAATGAGTATATTAAGGCTAAGTCCCCAACCCATATAGATATCCTACTTATTATGTTTCTCTCATCCGATTGAAAAATCTAGGTTCAGAAACTGAGAGATCCAAGAGATCTGAAGAACGACTTCATTTGTTCTCCATTAAAGATTCATAACTTTTGAAATGGTTAAAACTTTTGAAGACAAGTACTAAATTTATAAAGTTTGCATAAGGATAAATTTAAAATTATTTATAAGTTTAAAATTTAAAAGTATAATTAATTAGGATTCATTAATTGTCTAATAAAATATATATTTTTGAAAGAAACAAATTATTTTATATTATATTAAATAATTCTCTTACGTGTTAAAGATAATCAAAACTATTTATCAATTTAAAATCAAATACACCTACTTTTTTATTGATAGATTTTAATTAATTTGTTATTTTTTAATGGATAGACTAAAAAATATTTGTAATATACGTCTACATTCATGATAAAGGGTAAAAATGTTTAATTATGTATGCAAATGATAAATTAATTTTTTATTAATATATATATATATATATAATAATCATTAAAGTCAACAAAGTCAACAAGCACCACATCAATTCACATCGTTTATAATTTACGTCATCAAATATTTTCTCTCCTACTCTCTCTTTTTTAATTAAATTTTATTTTTTGATTACCATATATATAATATATATTTTCTTACCATCTATCATTTAAAAAATTATCTATATTAATATTAATTCAATATATAAATAATTTTTTTTTTATTTTTATTATAAATGCACCTACCTTTATATTTTTATATATATATATATATATATATATATATATATATATATATATATATTTATAAACTATTTTTTTATATATAAATGCACCTAACTTAATAATTTTATATTTATTTGTTACATTATATATATATATATATTATATTATTTTTCATAATTAATTTTATTTAAATACATTTAATATTTTATAATACATTTTTTCTCTCATCATATATATATATATAATATTTTCTTTATGAGTATAAATAATTTTTATGTTAATATAAAAATTAACTAATTGGTAATAAATATTAAATACAAAATATATATACATACTCAAAATAATAAAATTATTTTAACAATCATAAGTGATCTAGCGGTTTAAGTGTTTACATTTAATGCTTAAGACTAGGGTTTGAATACCAAAATATGCAAATTTATATTTTCAAAATGTATTTTTGAATATAATATATTGTGTCGCAACTTTTAGACAACTAAATGTGTGATGTCGTAATTAGTGGTTGGTTTGACGATCATTTAAAATTGTGAGGTCACGAGATATAGGTCGGGTGGTGGGTTATTTGTCGAGTATGAGGTCGGAATTAGTGGTGGTATGACAATAATTTGAAAGTGTGAGGTCACGAGATGGTGGTGGGTGGTTTGTCGAGTGTGAGGTCGGAATTAGTGGTTGGTTTGACGAGCATTTGAAAGTGTGAGATAATGAGATGGAGGTCGGGTGGTGGGTGGTTTGTCGAGTGTGGGGTTGGAATTAATGACTAATTTGATGAGAATTTGAAAGTGTGAGGTCACGAGATGAATGTGAGGTGGTGGTTAGTGGTTGGTTTGACGTTGAATAAGAGGTCAGTGATCAATTGGGATTGGTTGTTGATTTGTTGAAGTGGTAGTAAATGAGAGGTTGACTAAGATTGGTAAGTGGTTTGTCGAGGGATAGAGGCATATGAAAAAGTGTGAGTCGCAATATTATTAGGGTTAGTGAGCGATTTACCAAAGGGATAAAGAGGCATATGAAAAAGTGTGAGTCACAAGATGAGGGTTAATTGAAGGGTTAGTGGTGGAGTTTTACGAGATATAAGAGATGTGTCATCAATTGAGGTCAACTAAGATTGGTGTGTGGTTTGCCGAGGGCATAGAAAATGCATATGAAAAAGGGTTTGAATACCAAAATATGCAAATTTATATTTTCAAAATGTATTTTTGAATATAATATATTGTGTCGCAACTTTTAGACAACTAAATGTGTGATGTCTTAATTAGTGGTTGGTTTGATGAACATTTAAAATTAAGAGGTCACGAGATGGATGTCGGGTGGTGGGTGATTTGTCGAGTATGAGGTCAGAATTAGTGATGGTATGACAATAATTTGAAAGTGTGAGGTCACGAGATGGTGGTTGATTTAAGACCAGGGTTTGAATACCAAAATATGCAAATTTATATTTTCAAAATGTATTTTTGAATATAATATATTGTGTCGCAACTTTTAGACAACTAAATGTGTGATGTTGTAATTAGTGGTTGGTTTGACGAACATTTAAAATTGTGAGGTCACGAGATGGAGGTCGGGTGGTGGGTGATTTGTCGAGTATGAGGTCGGAATTAGTGGTGGTATGACAATAATTAGTGTGAGGTCACGAGATGGTGGTGGGTGGTTTGTCGAGTGTGAGGTCGGAATTAATGGTTGGTTTGACGAGCATTTGAAAGTTTGAGATAATGAGATGGAGGTCGGGTGGTGGGTGGTTTGTCGAGTGTGAGTTTGGAATTAATGACTAGTTTAATGAGAATTTGAAAGTGTGATGTCACGAGATGAATGTGAGGTGGTGGTTAGTGGTTGGTTTGACATTGAATAAGAGGTCAGTGATCAATTGGGATTGGTTGTTGATTTATTGAAGTGGAAGTAAATGAGAGGTTGACTAAGATTGGTAAGTGGTTTGTCGAGGGATGGAGGCATATGAAAAAGTGTGAGTCACAATATTAGGGTTAGTGAGTGATTTACCAAAGGGATAAAGAGGCATATGAAAAAGTGTGAGTCACAAGATGAGGGTTAATTAGAGGGTTAGTGGTGGAGTTTTACGAGATATAAGAGGTGTGTCATCAATTGAGGTCAACTAAGATTGATGGGTGGTTTGCCGAGGGCATAGAAAATGCATATGAAAAAATGTGAGTCACAAGATGAGGGTCAATTTAGGGTTAAGTGGGTGACTAAGAGATAAAATATATGTTAATATTAAGTTTAAAATTAAATTTAATTTTACAAACTAAAACTAATTTTAAATTAATTAGATTTGAATAATCTTAATTTTATCTAAAATTTTTATAGATAAATAATATTATATATATATATATTCATACACGACATTCATGCTAGTATATATAATAATGTTTAAAGTCAACAAGACACCATAATAATCCACGTCATCAAACAATAATCTATGTCATTAATTAGGATAATATATTTAATAATTTTTATTATATATAATATATCTTATATCATTATTAATAGAAAGATTTGTATTCAAAATCTAATTTATAATATATATATATATACATAAAATTATAAAATTATTTTAACAATTATAAGTGATCTAGTGGTTAAAGTGTTAACAAAAAAAATAATTATTATATTATATGTGAGCGCACGAACATTGGTAGTTAAAACAAAAATGAGAATGTTGTCTTGAGTAACGCAAACATTGGTGAAAAAAATTTAAGGGTTCGTTTATGTAGGAAATGTTGACTTATGTAATACAAAGATTGGTGATAAAACCTAAGGATTCGTCCATGAAAGGAATATCGGCTTAGAGTAAAACAAACATTAGAGAAAAAGTCTAAGGGTTCGTCCTCGGAGAATGAATTAGGGCTTAGGATCCTTGCCAAAAATGTTTAAGAATGCATACTCGAATTTGGTTATTAAATAATTATAGATATAAAAACTAAGATAAATTGGTTAGTTGATTTTTTTAATATTTTTATTTTTTCAAATAAGTATATAATAAGAGAAGTGATAAAGAGAGAAAATTTGGGAGAATGAATGAGAAAGGAAACTATGTGTCAATATATCACGGAATGGAAAAAAGATAAAGGTGAGAAGAGAGAGAAGTTAGAGAATTAGACCCAATAGATAATTTATATCATTATTCAAAATTTAACTTACAAAAATATATATATATATATATAAATAAAATTATAAAATTATTTCAACAATCATAGGTGGTCTAGCTGTTAAAGGGTTAACATTTTATACTAAATATCATGATTCAAATCCCTCTAAAAAAGGTGATTATTATATGTGAGTGCGCGAACATTGGTAGAGTAAGTGAAAATGTTGTCTTAAATAACACAAACATTGGTGAGAAAACTTAAGTGTTTGTCAATAGAGGGAATGTCGGTTTGAGAAAAACAAACATTGGTGATAAAAAAAAAAACTAAGGGTTTATGCCTAAAGGTGTAATCGAAATCATTATAGATATAAAAACTTAAATGAATTAGTTATATGATTTTTTTAATATTCTTATTTTTTAAAATAAATATATAATAATAAGTAATATTAGACCCCAATAGAACTTTATATTCGAGGAGTAATTTGATTCAAAATTCAATGTTGAAGATTTGTTTTATCGAAACTATTTTTATTTCTACCTAATTAATGTTTTCAATTTATATGATTTTGGGTAGACTTAAAAAAATAACAAAATTTTTTAAATAAAACGAGTGGATAAAGGTAATTTTTGTCATATTTTTTAATAATTCGATAAAAAATATTGAATTAAATTATAAAGTCACATTTTTTACGTAATTTTTTTTCTTGAATTTTTATATTATTACTCGTGATTGCACCGACTAAATGCTAGATAATATAAAATAAAAAAAGTAATATAAATTTTAAGAGTAACAATTTATTTATTTAATATATAGATTACATAAATCATATTCCCTTCTACAACTTAAAACTCCCTTCATATAAATGTTCTTCTCCCCTTCACAATATTTTTCATCCTTCAATTGCCTCATTAACAATGGCCATCGTTTTCTTACCACTTACCATTCAAGCTCTTATTTCATTTATGGCTTTGATATCGGGTTTTCTCATTTTCAAGAGAAAGATGAAGACTTCAAGGTTACCTGCAGGTCTCCCACCCGGTCCCAAGCCATGGCCAATCATCGGTAACCTTGATTTGATGTTAAAGAATAAACCGTTTTACCATTGGATAAATAACACCATGTCTCAAATGGGCGTTGAGATCTTTTGCATCCGCTTAGGGAACATCCATGTGATCCCCGTTACATCTCCTGAGATTGCATGCGAGTTCTTGAAGAAAAACGACGCTGTGTTTGCTTCGCGTCCAATTGTCCTATCGGCCGAGGTGGTGAGTGGTGGATTTTCCGCGGTTACATTGACGCCTTTGAATGATCAATGGAAGAAGATGAGGCGTGTCTTGGCCTCTAGCATCCTTTCTCCTGCCACCCACCAATGGATGCATGATAAAAGAGCCGAGGAGGCTGACCAACTCATTCGATATGTCTACAACGTTATGAAGAGCAACAATGGTGTGGTGGATATCAGATTCGCTTCACAACACTATTGTGGGAATGTGATAAGAAAAATGATTTTCAACAAGAGGTTTTTCGGGAAAGAGGTTGTAAACGGAGGACCTGGAGTCGAGGATGTGGAACATGTGGCTGGCCTTTTTTCTATACTCAAATATACGTACTCTTTTTGTATTTCTGACTACATTCCATTTCTTCGACATCGGTTTGATCTCGATGGTCATGAGAAATTAGTAAGGCAGGCCAATGAGAGTGTTAGAAAATACCAGGACCCAGATATATACGCGAGGATTAAACAATGGAAGGAAGGAACACGAATTGTTAACGAGGACCTTCTTGACATGCTAATCACTCTAAAAGATGACGAAGGGAACACTCTATTGACGGCTGAGGAGATTAAATCCCTCGTTTTGGTAAGAAATTTAATTAATATTTGTTGAAATAATTTTGAAAATTGATCTCCCATTTGTTTGAAAACTTCATCATCAATGTCAAAGTGTTCACATTTATTGTACTAATAAATAGTTAATTTACACATGAATCCAGGAAATAACTGTTGCAACCGTTGACAACCCGTCAAATGCGGTTGAATGGGCTCTTGACGAAATGTTAAACCAGCCACATATATTCGTGAAAGCCCTTCAAGAACTAGACGAAGTTGTTGGAAAAGATCGGTTCGTCCAAGAATCTGACATGTCAAATCTCCATTACATTAGAGCTTGCATAAAAGAGTCTTTTCGAATCCATCCATTTGCACCTTTCAATCTCCCTCATGTGTCCACTCGTGACACCACAGTGGCTGGTTACTTCATACCAAAAGGAAGTCATGTTCTCTTGAGTCGTCCAGGTCTAGGACGAAACCCTAGGATTTGGGATGACCCTCTTCTGTTCAAGCCCGAGCGCCACCTTAAAGATGACAAGTCACAAGTGATCTTAAATGATCCGGATCTCCGTATATTCTCATTCAGCATAGGTCGACGTGGTTGTGCTGGAGTCAACTTAGGGACTACAGTTTCAGTGATGCTCTTAGCTCGACTTCTTCAAGCTTTCACATGGTCTCCACCACCAAACACTCCTTACATCAAGTGTGTTGAAGGTGCTAGTGAAATGCTTCCTTCCAAACCTCTTCTTGCCTTTGCAACGCCCCGTTTGGATGAGAAGATGTACTATTCACTATTCGAAAATTAGATATGCATGAGCTTTGGATTTCGTTATCAACAGGGTTATTGATGTTGCAAGGATTTGGTTACTAAGTTTCTTTCGAAAAAGTTCATAGTTTTATGTGAGTCTTAATCACATTGTGTAAATATATGCTGGAATAATGTTTCTTTTGTTTGTGTTCCATTAAGCAAGTGTGGTTCTAATGAAACTATGTCAAGATTATGATAATTCTTTTGTTCGGTTAAGTTTTTATTTTGAAATTCAAATATAATCAAACATCATCTCATTAATTCGATCTCCTATTAATTACAACGTTAATATCATTTAAATTAATTTAATTTTATCATTATATATTAAAAGAAGTTTTCTGTGTGCTTTCTTAAGATCAACAAAAAAAATCATTTTTTTTTTAAATAATTCAAAGTTTATTCAAATAAGTTTATCGAACAAACCCTTGCACAAAAATAATTAATGAGCTATATAATGTTTTCTTTAAGATAAGACAATAATTTAATAAAATTGAATTGTATGATTTGAAATTGAAAATATTTGAGTTAATGACTTGGACAGTTTGAGATGGATAAGTAATTTTAACATATTCATTGTTCTACAATAGTTTAATATTAATTTTTTTTTAAAAAAAAAAACTTAACTTCTTGAGACTTATAAACTTTATCCAATTTTATGTGGCACTCAAGGATGGCCATAAGCATATGCATATGTTGCATCACCACATGACCAATCCTGGCTAGCATGACTCCTTAATTGTCATGATTCCTTTTAATTAAAAATGTTTTAGTAAACTGTAAGTGAAGGGTTAAAAACTTTATAAAACATTTTTATTTTATTTTACCTGATTTTCTGAGGGAATAATCCTCTTTGACCCATATATATTTAATATATATAGATGGTTTGTTTTAAATAACATTATCTTTTCTTATTTTGTTCATAAATTGAGTTTTCAAAATGAGTAGGTTTCATTCCCTATATTTAAATCTTTTAGATTTAGAATGCAAAATTATAAATATGACTCTAGTTCCATATGATATAAATAATAACGGTTTAAATATAACGATAAAAATAATATAAAATACGAGTATTCACCTTTCATCAAACACACCCGAAATACAATAAAACTAACCATTTGAGAGCAATAATTAAAATATAAGTCAAATTACTCACAAACGAACAAACATAACCTAAAATTTAGCGTTAACGAACTTAAAAATCCATCCATAGTTTTTATAGTCTTATTTCTTCTTATCCCTATTTGTTGTATGTATCATTGTGTATTTAATTTATTTTGAAACATATCAAAGACCTTAGTATAAAGTATAAGTAAAGTCTAAGATATATAAAGTGTAAGTAAAGTCTAAGATATATAATTAGTGTGGAAACAATTATAATTATGCTTATAATTATAGAGTGCCCATTATGCCTGAAATGTTTATATATCTAAATAATCAATGTTGTCGGAATAATAAAATATGGATATCATTGTTCTAGTAAGATTAATTAAGTAAAAATTTATATTTTTAATTTAATTAAAATACTATTCATATAAGTTAAATATATGAAATCATATTAAAGGAGCTCAAGTCTAGTTCTTACAAAAAAAAATATCACAATTTATTTCCCTCTTCTTAACAATTTTTCACTTGTATATATATTAATTGTTTTTCAAAGCTCCAAAATTTTACTTCACTCAATTACCCTTCCATTCAAGAACCAAATAATATTTATTTACAAATATTTAAATAAATATTATAAATAACCTTTTAATCAAACTAAAAATTATATTTATAAAATATTAAGTGATATAGAGAGTTAATTAATAAATTAGTAAGAATGAGATATGAGGGATTAATTAGTCTTTTTTTTACATTGAAAAAGGTTAGCCAGGATTTTTATAGTTGGATACTTCGACTTTCATTTAGTTGTTTTAATCCGTATCCAACTCGTGAATTAATACTCATCGACACATATTTTATTAGACGTATAAACTAATAAAAATTCATTTAAACGTATATATACTATTAAAATTTGTCTCATTTAACCTCGGTTAATAATAGAGTTAACTTTTTTTAAAAAAATTTATATATTTCTTAATTAAATATTAATTTCTCCCTCTTTCTTTTTATAATTAATTAATTAACATATCTTTCTTTTTATTTATTTATAAATTAATTATTTTTTTTCACTTCATTTTTTTCTTCTGTAATATTTTTCTGAAAGTTTATTTTTTTATTTTTTTATTATTTAATTTCTCTCTTTAATTTTTTTTATTAATTAATTAATTATCTCTATTAAATTAATTTTTTTTTCTCCCTTCAATTTTTTCTTATGTAATATTTGTGTAAAAGTTTTTTTATTTTTTTATTTTTTTATTATTTAATTTCTCTCTTTATTTTTTTTATTAATTAATTAATTATCATATATCTATTTTTCTTCAATTCTCTATTCATATGTTAGCATTTAATAATTTAATTATTTTAATATTATTTTTTTTCTATCATTTCGCGTTCTTTCTATATAAGATTGATTATTTTAAAATTGTCTGGTCTCTTTCAAGAACTAATACTTGAATATTAAAATTACTTATCCCTTTCACAAGAAAAGACCATTAAATTTCGATAATAATAAATATTAACACCAAAAGAGTAATAATCAAGATTATACAAAAAAAAAAAGTAACTTATCGATATTTTTATTATTATTATAAATAGACAAATATTAATTAATTAATTAATAAAGAGAAAGAGAAAAAAATAATATTTAATTAAGAATATATAAATTCTAAAAAAAAACATATCTATTTATTAAAAGAGGCTAAATGTGCCAATTTTTGATATTACATACATTTAGATGTACTTTTATTAGTTCATACGTCTAACTGAACTTTTTTTTGTAGAAGTACATACGTCTAGATATGAATTTTTTTTTTCCAAAATTCTAACCATTAAATATGTTTTATTTATTTTTATTTTATAAAAGTAATGTTCAAAGAACTAAAAAAGTTAATAATTATTTTGAAAATTTTCTTAATCAATACATTTTTGCCAAATATATATATATATAATAATAATAATAATAATTAATTTTTAAAGTGTCCGATTTGCCGGGTCGAGAGTTCTGGTTAATTTGTATATGTATGTGAGAGTAAATGAATAATTGGGTCGGATCGTGAGTTGACCCGCCCACCCATAAACTTGAAAAGTAAATAAAATATAATATACACAAGTCTTGAACTTGCAACCTCACAATATAAGTTTAAAATTTTAACAAACTAGTTAAATATCACATTATATTTTAAAATCAACTAGGCTAATATATATATATATATATATATATATATATATATATATATATATATATATATAATGCTTAATTTTTTAAGTGTCCGAATTGCCGGGTTGAGAGCTATGCCTAATTTGGATATATGTATGTGAGAGTAAATGAATAATTATGTCAGATAGTGGGTTGACCCGCCCACCCATAATCTTGAAAAATTAAATAAAAAATGTGATATACACAAGTTTTGAATTTGAAACCCCACAATATAAATTTAACATTTAACCAACTAAACTAATATCACATAATATTTTAAAATCAACAAGGCTAATATATACATAATGCTTAATTTATATATATATATATATATATATATATATAAAAAATGATGTTTAATTTTTAAAGTGTCCGGATTGCCGAGTTGAGAAATGTGGTTAATTTGGATATATATGTGAGAGTATATAGATAATTGGGTCGGATTGTGGGTTGACCTGTCCATATATATACTTAAAACGGTTAAAAATAAAATTTAAAATACTATATGTGTGTTTCGAATTTACAACCTAACAAAACAAGTACAACCTTTTAACCAACGAGGCTAAGAACACTTTATATTTTAAATTCTACACTAAATTTGATGAACGCGAGACATTTAACATTATAAGTTCAACTTTTTAACTAACTGATATATATATATATATATAATGATGCTTAATTTTTAAAGTGTCCGGATTGCCAGGTCGAGAGCTGTGGTTAATTTGGATATATATATATATATATATATATATATATATATATATGTGTGTGTGTGTGTGAGAGAGTAAATAGATACTTGGGTCGTATTATGGGTTGACCCGCCCATATATATTTAAAACGATTAAAATAAAATTTAAAATGTTATATGTGTTTTTTGAACTTGCAACCTAACAAAACAAGTACAACCCTTAACCAATTGTGATTGTGATGTGATTTGCCGATGGATAATAGGCCGATATCAATTGAAAGTGGTTAAAAAAACTATGAGTTAAATATATTATTGACTAAAGTGCGAGGTCACGATATTAAATATTAAAAAAATATGAATCAAATATTTGATTAACCAAAATAAAAGTGTAAGGTCATGAGATTAGAAGTTCATTCAAACAAAAAAGTGTGATGAAATATGTGAGAAGATAAGTTATTTTATCGAAGTAAATAAAATATGGAATGAGAGCGTTCTATTTTTATTCTTGATTTATTAAGAATTTTAAACATTGAATACATATTATTATTATTCTTTTTATTAAATTTATTTTAATTATATTTTTATCTGTGTGCATAGCACGAGTATTTTCCTAATATTTATAGTGTCCGGATTGCCGGGTTGAGAGACTGTGATTAATTTGGATATGTATGTGAGAGTAAATGAATAATTTGAGTCGAATCGTGGTCTGCCCGCTCACCCATAAACTTAAAAAATTAAATAAATAATGTGATATATACCGGTCTTGAACTTGCAACCTCACAATATAAATTTAACATTTTAACCAATTATGCTTATAACACATTATAACTTAAAATAAATTCAAATTTGATGAACTTATACCATTTCTAATAATATAACTTTAACATTTTAAATAATTTATATATATAATGCTTAATTTTTAAAATGTCCGGATTGCCGGGTCGAGAGCTATGGTTAATTTGGATATATGTGAGAATAAATGGATACTTGGGTCGGATTGTGGGTTGACCCGCCCATAAACTTAAAACGGTTAAAAATAAAATTAAAAATGCTATAGGTATGGTTCGAACTTGCAACCTAACAAAACAAGTACAACCTTTTAACCAACTAGGCTAATAACATTTTATATTTAAATCCAACCTAAAATTTGATAAACGCGTGACATTTTAACAATATAAGTTCAACTTTTTAACTAACTAAACTATATATATATAATGATGTTTAATTTTTAAAGTGTCTGGATTGTCGGGTCGAGAGCTGTAGTTAATTTGAATATATGTGAGAGTAAATGAATACTTAGATCGGATTGTGGGTTGACCCGTCCATAAAATTTTTACCGTAATATTTTTTTCACGATTTTTTATATTATTACTCGTGCAAATGCACGAGATACATGCTAGTTAAAGTAATAATATTTAATTTGTTTATATAATTTATTATATATATATATAACATTATATATATATATAATTATTTTATATTTTAAAATTAATTTTAAAATTGATAAACGTTTGACATTTATAATAATATAACATTAACATTTTAAATGATTAAATTAATAATATTTAATTTATTTTAATTTATTATATATATATATATATATAAATTTTAATTAAAAAAGAATATATATGTATATGATTAATATATATATATATATATATATATATATATATATATATATAAATGATTTAAGAGAAAAATATATAAATTAATTATCTCAAAGAATATATCTTATACAATAAGATCATATGAAAAGTGAGTGATATATATTAATTACAAAGAATTTATCTATAAATGTTTGGAGTAATTATATAAATATAAATTAATTATAAAGAATTTACTTATATATATATATATAAATACTAATCTATATATATATAATAATACTTAATTTTTAAAATGTTCAAATTATTTTGGATATGTATGTGAGAGTAAATGAATAATTGGGTCGGGTCATGGGTTGACCTATCCACCCATAGTTTGAAAAATTAAATAAAAAATATGATATACACAAATTTTGAACTTGCAACATCACCGTATAAGTTTTAAATTTAACCAAATAGGTTAATATCATTTTATATTTTAAAATCATTTTTAAAATTGATGAACATATAAATTTTTTAATAATATAACTTTGACATTTAAAATAAATAAATTAATTAATAATATTTAATTCGTTTATATAATTTATTTTTTATATATAGCATATTATATATATATATATATATATATTTTGTTATATATATAAAACAAATTATATAAACAAATTAAATATATATATAATAAATTATATAAGCGAATTAAATATATAATAACTCTTTATATTTTAAAATAACTTTAAAATTGATGAACGTCATTTCTAATAATATAACTTTAACATTTTAAATAATTAAATTTATAATATTTAATTCGTTTATATAATTTATTTTATATATATAACATCACTTTATATTTTAAAATAAACTTCAAAATTTAGGAACGTTTTATATTTCTAATAATATAATTTTAACATTTTGAATAATTAAATTAATAATATTTAATTCGTTTATATAATTTATTATATATATTACATTTTAAATTAAGAAATATATATATATATATATATATATATATATATATATATATAATATGAGTGATTTGAGAGAAATTATATAAATTAATTATCGAGGAGAATTTATCTTATATAATAACATCTTATGGAAAGTGAGTGATATATATTAATTACAAAATTTACCTATAAATGTTTGGAGTAATTATATAAATATAAATTAATTATAAGGAATTTACTTATAAATGTGTGGATTAATATATATATATATATATAAATGCTTAAAAATGGATTACTGGGTCGAAAATTGTGATTATTTTGGTTATGTATGTGAGAGTAAATAGATAATTGAGTTGGGTATTGGGTTGATCCGCTCCCATAAATTTTAAAAAATAAATAAAAAAATGTGATATATACAAATTTTGAACTTCACATCTTAACAAACTAGCCTAATATTACTTTATATTTTAAAATCAACCACAAAATTAATGAACGTATCATATTTTAAATAATATAACTTTAAGATTTTAAACAATTAAACTAATAATATTTAATTCGTTTATATAATTTATTTTTTATATATATAACATTTTTTTATATATAATATCACTTTATATTTTAAAATAACTTCAAAATTAATGAATGTATATCATTTCTAATATTATAATTTTAATATTTTCAATAATTAAACTAATAATATTTAATTCGTTTATATAATTTATTATATATATATATATATATATAATTCTTAGTCATATCAATTATATATTTATACATAAATTTAATTATAAAAAGAATTCAATAATCTTAAGTGGTGTAATTATTATGTGTTCATCGCTGGCCTTAATTTAAATAAGTTAAGACTTTCTTTCTTTCCTAGATTAGATGGAGAGAATCCGCAAGTAGGAATGTTCATCTACATAATAAAGATTGAGGGGTCGAATTTCATCCGATGCAAATTTGTAATAATTATAAAGAGGGATTAATGAATATGTTGATTGATTGACAAAAGTAAGTTGTTAATTGGATGTGAATAATATTGTCGTTTGTCGAAATAAGTTGATAAAGCTCGGTAAAGAGGAGATGGTTGGGTAATATATAGAATATATTTGCTAACGAAAGTGACTTGGTAAGTGAGTTAAAATAAGATTGTTTGGTTGACCAAAAGCTCAGTAAAGAAAAGGGAATGTGTTGTTTGATTGACGAAAATGAGTCGGTAAGTAGGTGAAGATAAAATTGTTATTTTGTTTTTAACCGTACAAATATACGAAAATCTCGCAAATATTTTATAAAAGTTGATAAATTCAAAAAAAAAAAAAAAAAAAAAAAAAAAAAACTTTTGCAAAATATAGTTTTAAAATTTTTTTTTTTTTGACTAAATTGTCAAAAATCTCATACCAGATTGTTTGATTAGTTGATATCCTACAAGTCTGAATTTATCAGGACCACTCTCGTTCATTTATAACTCGTTCATTTAAAACCAAACGTGAATATAGTACTAAGGTATTGATGGATTATAACTTTTTTTTTTGTGAAATAGAAGGTAACCATTGATCAATTAACTGGTTATTTATTTAATTAACTATAATATTGAGTATTATTTTAACATGAATCTAGATAAATAGTCACACAATATAAAGATGGATTATATCAATCAGAATATAGAATGATATATCAAATTACATCATCTAGGTCTATAGACATTATATTAATTTTATAAAAAAACTAATAAAATAATGTCATTATCACAATGTTATAATATTGATATCTAAAAAAATATATTATTTTATATGATACATTATCAATTATTATTATGCATTTGAATTCTAATTCAAACTAGTGCTATGAATAATTTAGAACATTAAAAATCATGTGAAGATCATATATAAAATTGCAAACAAATAACATATACAAAGTAAGTTGTGACATAATTTATCACAAATTTAACATAAATGTAACTTAGAAAACAAGAACAAAATATGAATTTAATAACAAAATATAAAAACACAATCAATACATGTTAAAATGAACTAAGATAAATAATGATTTTAGGAACTATTAAGGTAACTGAAGTGATTAATTTAATTTAGGAAAAAAATAGTTGTTGCGGTATGTGTACATTGTAAGAAAGTGGAATCGGCGAGTCACATATTTTTTTTATTGTCAATGGTGGTTAGTATCTAAATTTTTTTTGGAGTATTATTGAGATTAATTGGATGATGCTGAGAAGTTTAGTTTGAGACATCTAATATTACAGACCTACATATTTGGGTTATCATTTTAATTATTTTTTGGTGGACTAGCTAGTTGGAGAGAAATCTTCGAACCTTCAATAATTGTAGTAATCTTATTCGTATCATTCATATAATATTATTATGACGTTTTTTTATTTTTGTTCCAGAAAGTCGGTGAAGTCGGTTAGAGAGTTATCATTTTCTCGAGGACTTACGAGCTAGATAACTCGACAACGTGGTTGTATTCAATTTATATTTTTATGTCATGTTTTATCATTGTGTGCTTAATAATTATTAATAAAAAGTAATTTTAAAATTTGGGATAAAGACACTTGAATAACCCGTGTTTTAAAAAATAGACATTTTACCCCGTGTTTAAAAAATACCTAAAAATTATATGTGCTTACCTATGACCAAATTTCGGTGATGGACGCTCATGTGACAATATGACATGACAATTGTTAGGATTGGGGACGCCCTTGGAGGACCGGGGTGTTTTCCGGTTTCTAGGAAGGGTGGCCGCTTACACAACACACAACTCTTTGGTGATAGTCCGGTTAGAGACTAAAACCGTTCTCAGCACTGCACAAACTGTCACAGACTCTTGAACCGGGTTCAAGGGCGGAAATGTCTGTTTCAGGTTGAAGCAACGTTTGCGACTTTAGATGATGTTTTAGGAGGAATCGGTTTTATGGAGGTGAGTGACCGGTTTTAGGAGTATGATTAGTCTGCGGTTTACGTTTAAGTAAACAAGAAATGAAAGCAAGAGAAGGAACACGAGACACGAGATTTGTTTATGGATGTTCGGAGCAAACCCTCCTACGTCACCCCTTCTTCTCAGGTTATGAGAAGGATCTCCACTAACTCTTTAGAGTTACAACAACACTGCCGGTCGAGCCCAACTTTGCTACTCGCCGGTTACACCAAACTCACACTTTGATGTAATGCAACAACACAACTCAATAACACACAAAAGGCTTCCGGTTTTAGACACACCGGTTTTTGGAGTATAAGACTTTATCTCTCTAGAATTTAATGCTTTTACAACTCATTAACTATTTTCTGAACTTCTTCGAACTGCCTTGAATGAAGACGATCCGTCTTCCTTTTATAGCTGAAAGTAGCCAACAGTTACTTTCTTCTCTCTCTTGCGGATTGGTCGATCATTATCACGCCTGTTTGCAGAGAGGTTGCTTGCACGCTTCAACTTTCTCAACACCTGACATTCATGCAGGTGACTCTGAGCATAGGATGACATAGCCGGTTTTTCAAATTGTGACACGTGTTGAACATCCACTACCGGTTGTCAGCATCGGATCAATAAGGCATCATTGCTTTCCTCGCATGCTTCTGATCGGATTCGATCTTCTTTTATTCTTTCAAGACACGTTTCTTCCGTCATGGTACGTCACTCTTTGAATTTTGAATCTTCTGACTTTTGTTCTGAACCATCCGGTTTTTGTGTCTTTTGCAGTATCATCCGGTTGGAGAGTATAATCTTTCTTCTTCGTTAACCGGTCGCTTTGAAAAGGTAGAACCGTTCCTCTGATCTTTGACTTGATCACTCGAGGCTGGTTTCTTTGAAGTAGTAGCAACCGGTTTTTGATGCCCCAACCGGTTCATACGGTTTTTAGAAGTACCTGCACATGAAGATTAACCTCTATTTAGTTCGTCTGGCCGGTTCCAAAATTAATCTACTTAATTTTTCTATCAATTTCTCCCTTTTTGATTATTTAGAATAAATATTCAAAAATTGTAATGTATGGCCGGTTCCAAAATTAATCTTCTTAATTTTTCTATCAATTTCTCCCTTTTTGATTATTTAGAATAAATATTCAAAACATGTAATATATGGCCTGTTTAAAAATTTGCTTAGTAGCCAGTTTAGAAAAATTAATCTACTTAATTTTTCTATCAATTTCTCCCTTTTGATTATATGAATAAATATTCAAAAGTTGTAATGTATGGCCGGTTTAAAAACATGAGTTTGATTGTTTTTTAGAGAAATATGTTAGAACCTATTAGAAAGAACAGAGTAACCAAGTTTCTGAAACAGAATAAAGCATAATTGTTCAAGGTAAAGAAATAAAGAGGTTTAGGGCTTGGATGATCCCCCCTTGTGTTGCTATTTTTCTTGCTCCTTCTCCAACCGTCTTCTTTCTTCTTCTTGCCTTGCTCTGTGTTCTCTAGCACGTCTTTCGGCATCGATCAGCACACCGGCCCATACACTTGAATGACCGGTGCCCTTATTCTTGAGATCGAAGTTGGCACAAACTGGCTTTGGTGGTGGAGGCGGTGGAGCATTTGGAGGTCTGAAGCTTGGAGTTGCTGTGGATTCTCCGGTTGTCCTTTTCTTCCGTTGATTGAGTTCCTCCGAATCTTCTTCTTCTTCCTCATCAAGCGGTTGTGCATTTATCACGACTGGTAAGGCTGTTTTCTGTTCTGCCCTCTTCATCACATTCTTAACTGCACTTCGCTTTTTCTTGTTCCTTGTATTCATGGAGTGGGACGGTTGAGCCAGAGAGAGTTCCTGGGCGTTGGCCTGCTCTTCCTCGTTGCATTGTTGGGCAAGCGCATAGTCTTTATCTTCAGTCTCCTTCTGTAACCGTTCCCTTTCTATCTCTTCCTCTTGCAGTTTCTTTGCGGTTTCAGCATCCTTTTCGATTTGCGTCAGAGTTGTGGTGTCTTGAACCTTGGACATTTCCCCGATTTGAATTGCCATTGCTTGCAGCATGTCCAAAAGTGGAGCGGTTGCGGCTTTGACGGACTCGGCAATCATGGTTTTTACTGTTGTCTGCATGGTCGTGTCCATCATGGTTTGTAAAGAATTTGACAGTTTATCTTCAGCCACTGCAATTCTTTCGTCGGTTACGGCTTTAAAATTTCCAAGGCATGAGTCAACTGTTTCAGCCATTGCTTGCTTGATTTGATCTATTTCCAGAGCTTTGACCGGTTGAGAGGTTTCTTGTTCCAGGTTTTCAGAGGTTCCGGATGTCTCACTACTTATAAAAAATGACTTACTTTGATACAACTCGGCATTGTTGAATTGACGTTGGCAACTTTTCCACCATTGCATGTCAAGACGATCAAGATTTCGCACAAGCTGTTCTCGTACCCCCAAGAAATCGTTCGGCCATCCTCATTTCAATCGGGTTTAGCGTCTTTCCTTGGGTTCCTTGAAACGCATTCTCAACTGCCTGTAACCGAGCATTTTCAAGGATTACCGGAGCTTTGTCAAACGCCGGTTGGATTAGGTTGGTGTTAGCCAAAGTAAGTGCCCTTTCTTCCAGCTGGATGAGCTTGTCCCATTGTTTGTTGCCACTGAAACCTGGAAGCATGTCGGATAACTTGGTTTCGCATCGGAGCTTCACCCACAAGATGTATGGCGCTAGCGCATCACTTGCCCCTTTGTTCATGTCTTGAATGAGCTCCTCGAAGATCTCATTTTCTTGCTCTATGGTGTATGGAATATCGTCCCCGGTTATGGCTTCATGTTGAGGATTGGTTTGCAGCGTGCCTGTTCCGGTTTCCGTTGTTTCTTCAATGAGAATGCCTTTGCCTTTGTTTATCGGAGTTGAACCTTCAGGTGTTGTGGCTGGCTGGTTTTCTGAGATCATCTTCCCTCCTGCGGAACCGGAAGGTTCCTGTTCTTCAATATTTCTCTCCTGAGCCGGAGGTGCAATTTCTGTTGTGTTGGCCGTCTCATCGACCGGTTGTGCTTCATTCTGATCAGGTATTTCAACCTGATCATCTGGCTTTCGACGACTTGAAACATCGTCCTCTTCGGTTTCTCTTGTGATCTCTTGGACCACATTCTGAATTGCTTCTGAGGTATTCAAGCCCACATCGGCCAATACCTCTTCAACTTGCTTACTGGGTGACTTGGAGGTTGCAGAGTGAACATTTGCCTCTGCCTCCTCCTTTGAGTTTGACTTGTTCTCCTTGCTCCTCGAAGATTCGGTTTGCCTTGGAGAATTGGATGGGATGGGAACTGGAATAACGGTGTTGATGGGGATGGGCTGAAAGACATCTGCGGTTCTTTCCGGTTGATTGTCCGAGGAAAGCGTTTTCTCGGAGTCCGCCGGTTTCTTTGAGCTTTTCTTTGCAGATACTTTCTTCCTCCTCTTCGGTTCTGGTGGAACTTCTGCTTCAACCGCTTTTCTTGACGGTTTCTTCTGTCTGGTTTCTTCTTCAGCTGGAACCGATGAACTAGCTCCCTTGGATGATTTAGTCTTTGAGGATTTTGGTTTGATCGTCTTCTCCGGTTTTTCGGTCATTGACTCTGAGTCAAGAATGTTGGAGATCGGAAGCGGTATGCCTTCACCTAGTTCCACATTAAGGAACTCAAGAATTTTGACGATTTGCATAGCATAGGCCTGCACCCGGCCATCTTTCTTTATCACCATTTGGCAGAATTCCTCATATATGACGTACCCCCAGTCTATCTTGTCGCCGCGGACAATAGCTAACAACATTCTGAGCTTAAATTTTGTGAGGTTATCGAAATTACCTCCCCTTCCTTGGAGTGATTTGGCGATGACGGTCACTAACCATCTGTATTCCGGTTTTAGCTTGATCTTCCGGCTGGAGTGGATCACCAGATCCTGACCTGAGAAAGATACAACCAACCGGGCAGCATTTGATTCTGCTTCGGTTAAATCGTTCTTTAGGTCCGAACTTGTGTTGGGCAGACCAAGTGCTTCCGCAAAAATCTCTTCGGTGATGAGAACGGCCTTCCCGTTGACAGTCGCCGAGATCTTCCTCTTCGACAGCGTCGCCGTCGCTAAGAACTCCGTCACCGCCGCCGGATGAATAGTGAACGGACCAGAAAGGAACTTCTCCAACCCAGATTCTCGTAGAAGTTGAAGAACAGCCTTGTTCTTGTCGTCAGCATGCTCGTCAATATCTGCGAAATCTACCTGCAACATCCATTGAAATGGAGCTTTGCCTAGATCCATGATGTTTTGGAAACGAAAAGATGAAGAACGATGATGATCGGAGAGAGGAAAGCTTTGAAGTTCTGGAAATTTTTAGAGAGAGAAAGCACATGTGTTGAATGGGCTGATTTGAGTTTATATAGATGGCGGTTCCAAGCGGTTTTGAAGATGAACCGTCAATTTGATGTTTTGGCGCCAACTTTCCCTCCAAAAAGTTAATGCCGTAACTTTCGGCGGTAAAAACGGAAATTCGATGGGCGGTAAATTTTGAGAGGTAAAACTGTGGGCGGTTAAGTTTTTCAAGTTTGCATTTTTGCTCGAAGTTCCGGTTTCTCTTGAAGTCTTGTTAACCGGAGATTGTTAAGTTAACTTTAAGTTTTTTGTGTAAGTTTGAAAAACCGGAAGGAATAATGTGAATGGAAAAAACCGGAGACTTTTTAAGAGTTGAAATATTTCATTAATACGGGAAAGGAAATGATTAACATAGGAGCGGTTCTGGTCGTACAACAAAATGACCAAAAACCGGAAAGAAAACGAAAAGAAAGAGAATTATTCAGTAAACCATCCTCCTTCCAACCTCCTTTCATACCACTTCTCCATGGTGTTTTGAGGAGACCGTTCCTGAATTCTTAACACACATTTATAGATCATATCTTTAGTGATGGTGTTGAAGGATCCAACCGGAACACCTTTTCCAAGGTTGCGACGCTTGGACATGAGAAACCGGGTGATCTGAGGAGCGTAGCTGATCCTTCCTCTTTTACCGGTCATAAGCTGCTTCAGCTTATTGAAAAGATAGGATGCCCAGTTGATGGCGGTTTCGCGGATGATGACTATCATAATATCGAATGCCTCCCGGCTGTAGTTCTGATTGGGCATTCGGCCTATGATAGACCTTTGGACCAAATCGTGAAAGACTTGGTAGTGAGGAGCGAGATCTTCTTTCTTCCCAAAGTCCTTAACAGGAGTGTATGAAGAAGAGAAGATCTTGAAAAAGGTTTCCTTAGCCGGTAAATACGGCGTCGGAAAATCGGAGAAACCTTCCGTTGGAAGGTGAAAGAAGGTGGCAAATTCCTCCTCAGAAAACTGGAGGAACTGACCGTCGATGATGGTGCGAATGCTGCCATCATCCAAAACATGACCGTTGTTGTAGAATTCGCACACCTCCTCCACGAGGATGAGGTCAGAACCCTTGAGAAAGCCTTGCAGGCCAGACTCTATGACATGCTGAAAAATGCAGTCATAGTAGTAACTGTGTTTGATATCCTCAAAGTCAATGATCAAAGTGTTTCTTATCTCGGCAGACATGGCGATGAGTAGTGAAGAAGGTTTGAGAGAGTTCTTGAGCTTTCGAGTTTTTAGAGAGAATAATGCTTGAAGGCGTGTTTTGAAAAATGGAAGTTGAGTCCCTTTTTATAGCCTGGAGTGAATGAGAGCATTTAATGAGAGGATTTGAAAAATCTAGCCGTTTATGCTTAGTCATTAATGTTTTTGTGATTTTCCAAGAGAATAAAAGCAAGTCTTGTCAAATCAAGTCAGGCATGCTTTTTGATAATGAGAATTTATGTTTCCAAGAGTGATACGATTTATTTTGATACGACGCATTGAATATTTTAGATTTTGACTTGGAAAGGAAAGAAATCTGATTCATTAATTGGAGTACGAAACCGGTAGTACAGCAAAAGTACCGGTTTTGTAAAGAAACGATAAAAGAAAAGAGGAAGGACAGGTTTAGACATTTGATGACTCAGCCGCTTGAGCATTTGAAGCCTCAGCCGCTTGAATTCTTCTGGCTTTAACCGCTTCCCACCGGTCGATCATCTCTTGTACTCTTTCTTTGGTGAGCACGTGCCTTGGGTGAAGAGTGACGAAGGCTCCGGAGTGGATGTCCAGACTTGCACAGAAACCGCTCAGCTGAGGAGCATAGCCGGTTTTGTTGGAGAGAAGCATCTTCTTCAGGTTACTGAAGATGATCCAGGACCAGTTAACCGGTGTCTCAACCGTTACTGCGATCATCATCTCGAAGACCCTTTGAGTGTAATAGTAACTTTTCTCTCTGCACAAGACAGATTTTCCCAGAATCTCGCAGAGAATCTGGTACTTGTGAGAAAGTTGACTCTTAGCACCCCAGGGTTTAACCGGGATGTCAGATCCAGAGAACCGGCGACACATTTCTTCCATTGTCACCGGAGAATAGATTAGGTCGGTTACCCCTTCGTTGGGTAAACCGCAATATACAACGAAATCCGTCTCGCTGAATATGAGTTTTTAACCGTAGACCTGTGCAACGAGTATATCTCGATGCACCTCTTTCGCGGTTTCAAACAGTTCTTCGACTACAAGGTAGTCGATGATGAACCTGTTTTCAAGAAAACTTCTTAGCCCACTCCTTTCTATGGCTAAGAACATTTCCTTTACTTCATGATCCTCATATTGGTAGATTGATTCAAAATCTGCCAATAGGATTTTCTTGGCTAGGGAGTTGGTATTCATGTTTTTGAGAAAGAGAGAATTTTATCTCAAGAATTAAACTTGTGAATAGTGAACTTGTGATGTTTTGAAAAGGATTAAGGATGGTTTATATAGCCCGGGGATTAGGCTTGGTCTTTAATGAGGTTAAGCATGCCTGATGATGTCATCAGCTATTTAATAGACTTAACTTGTTGAAGTAACTAATGGTTATTTTCAAGGTAAATCTAATAATTACTAAGATAGAAATGATGAAAAATATCTATTGACAAGATGTAAGTCTCCCTCTCTTGATGATGGACACATGTCGTCATCTCGATTGTGGTAGACTTGTTTTAATTAATTACAGGCTTCATTTTTCAAAACATGCACGAAAACTCAGTCAGTCATTTCAGGTTAACCGGAAAAGTTCATTTCATCAGACCAGAGTGCATATGTACTAAGCGGTTTTCCATGACCGATTTTAGTAGGATATTTCCATTTATGAAGAAGAGTTGATTAATGTCAACAATTGTTCAACTTTGGATTTGTTTCATCCACTTCAACCTGGTTATTTCAACCGTATAGTAAACATACATTTGATTTGAAATAATGAGGTAATCGGGCATAACCGGAGACTTCCTCCCGGTTAGCATATTTGATTTATTAATGGCCTATTTTAATATGGTTTGAGAAGTGATAGCTTCTCCCTGAACACATATCCCGGTTTTATATACAAGCATGCATTATGATTATATCAATTGATTAAGATTAGTAAGACCCAAGATATTTCGAAAATGTGAAAACTTAGCTTCCTGTAGCAGTTTCGTGAAGATGTCCGCTACTTGTTGCTCGGTCGATACATATTCCAGCCGGATGTGTTTCTCCTGAACATGCTCCCGGATGAAATGGTGTCGGATGTCGATATGCTTTGTTCTTGAGTGCAACACCGGATTGTATGTGATCGCTATGGCGCTGGTGTTGTCACAGAAGATTGGAGACTCCTTGGCTTCTATTCCGAAGTCCCTGAGTTGCTGTTGAATCCAGAGGAGTTGTGCACAGCAGCTTCCAGCCGCTAAGTACTCCGCCTCTGCGGTTGAAGTTGCAACGGATGTTTGTTTCTTGCTGCTCCAAGTGACTAACCGGTCACCCAGAAACTGACAGGTTCCACTTGTACTCTTTCTGTCGATTTTGCATCCCGCGTAATCGGCATCTGAGTAGCTTATTAGATTGAAGCTCGAATCTTTTGGGTACCAAAGTCCCACTTCTTGAGTTCCCTTCAGATATTTCAAGATTCTTTTAGCCGCCGTATAGTGAGATTGCTTTGGATTTTTTTGGAACCTTCCGCACACTCCAACCGCAAACAGGATATCGGGTCGACTGGCTGTGAGATACAGCAGCGATCCGATCATTCATCGATATGCTGTAATGTCAACGGCTTGACCATCATCATCTTTGTCCAGCTTCACGGAAGGACTCATTAGCGTAGCCGCTTCGGCACATGTATCCATCCTAAATCTCTTCAGCAGTTCGGCTGTATACTTCGGTTGGTTTATAAAGATTCCGGCTTCCATCTGCTTAACCTGAAGTCCTAGAAAGAAGCTCATTTCTCTCATCATACTCATTTGAAATCTATCAGTCATCATTTTTGAAAATTTGTCACATAACTTTGGATCGGTTGACCCGAATATGATATCATCAACATAAATTTGAACAAGTAGAATTTGCTCCTTTCTTTCAAATTTGAAAAGGGTTTTGTCTACTGAACCTATTGTAAATTTGTGATCAAATAGAAATTGTGTCAAAGTATCATACCAAGCTCTTGGAGCTTGTTTCAAACCGTAAAGGGCTTTATTCAGCCGGTAAACGTGATTTTCATGTTATGGATTTTTAAAACCTGGAGGTTGATTTACATACACCTCTTCATTTACCTTACCGTTTAGAAAAGCGCTTTTAACATCCATTTGATAAACTTTGAAGTTTTTAAACGCTGCATATGCTAAAAATATTCTAATGGCCTCAAGTCTAACTACAGGGGCAAATGATTCTTCAAAATCAATGCCTTCTTCCTGTTTATAGCCTTGAGCCACTAACCGGGCTTTGTTCCTCATAACTAAACCGTCTTCATTGAGTTTATTTCTGAATACCCATCGTGTGCCTATAACCGGTTTGTTTTTCGGTCTAGGAACTAGGTACCAGACTTTATTTCTCTCAAACTCGTTTAATTCCTCTTGCATTGCCAAGATCCAATCTGGATCTGACAGTGCTTCATCCACCTTTTTCGGCTCAATTTGTGATATGAAAGCAGAGTTTCCATAGTGATCCAAATTTTGTTGCCTAGTTCGGACGGGTGAGGATATGTTACCTATTACTAGTTCAAGAGGATGATTTTTGTTCCTTCTGAGGTTAATCCGAGACGTGTCTACCAAGCTTTCGGCTGGCTGATCAAGGTTAGACTGATCGGTAGGTTGAACAGAGTCAGATCGACCGATTTCTTCAGTAGAAACTGAAGCGTCAACTTTCTGCGGTAAAGCAGCTTGATCAGGCTGAATTTCAACATCAACCGCTTGGTCCTTGACAAAGCGTCTAAAAACCGGAACCTCGTCTTCATCATCAGAATAGATATTGAAATTTTCCATTCTGTTGTGAAGGTCGAAGGGTAATGCAGTGTTTCGCTCAACCGATTCATCGAAAACAACGTGTGCGGTTTCTTCAACTGTTAAAGTCCTAGTATTGTATACTCTGTAGGCTTTACTCACAGCTGAATATCCCAACATTATTCCCTCATCGGATTTAGCATCAAAAGCGGTCAAGTAGTTCTTGCCGTTATTGTGAACAAAGCATTTACTACCAAAAATTCGAAAATACCGTACGCTTGGAATTTGATCAAAATAAATTTCAAAAGGAGTTTTCGAAAACCGTTTAGTCACTAGAGATCGATTTTGTGTATAGCAAGCGGTGTTGATAGCTTCAGCCCAAAACTTTTGAGCGATACCCGAATCGGCTATCATTGACCTTGCGGCTTCCTTGAGAGTTCGGTTTCTTCTCTCAGCCAGGCCATTTTGTTGAGGAGTTCTGGCACTAGACAACTCGTGCCTAATACCGGAATCATCAAGAAAAGTAGTTAAATTACTATTAATAAACTCAGTTCCTCTATCACTTCTAATTTTGTTCACTCGAATAGATTTTTCATTTTGTATTCTCAAAATCAGTTTAATCAAGTTTGGAGCTGCTTGATTCTTAGAAGCTAGAAAAGTAACCCAAGTAAATTTAGAGTAATCATCAACAACTACCATAGTATAATGCATGCCTCCTAAACTAGTTACTTTAATCGGACCAAACAAATCCATATGCAAAAGTTCTAAACATCTTTCAGATTGATAATTTCCTTTACTTTTAAAAGATGATTTCACTTGTTTTCCCATTTGACATGCGTCACATACTTTATCTTTTGAAAATTTAACGTTTGGAAAACCGTGAACTAGTTCCTTGGAGCAAATGAAATTAATTGTTTTGAAATTCAAGTGATTTAACCGTTTATGCCAAAGCCAGTTTGGATCATTTCCGGCTATCATACACACAGGTTTTTCGAAATCAGTTTTCCAATTTACTTTGTAAATGTTTCCTATCCGGTTACCGGTTAGCAAAGTGTCATTATTTTGGTTTTTGACCAAGCATGAGTTTTTATGAAATTCAACTTTGTAGCCCACATCACACATTTGGCTTATGCTTAACAGGTTAAAGCTTAGGTTTTCTACCAATAGCACATTATTTATGGATAGATCACCATGGACAATCTTACCCTTGCCCACGGTTTTACCTTTTGAGTTATCCCCGAATGTGATGAATGCTCCGGTTTCGTACTTGATGTCGGTCAGTAGCTCCTTGTTTCCGGTCATGTGCCTTGAGCATCCACTGTCCAAGTACCATTCAGAATTCTTCAACCGGTTGCTCCTCCTAACCTGCAACAAACAATTATTTACACCTTTTTGGTACCCACATTTAGTTGGGTCCATGGTTTATTAGTCCCTTTGGGATCCAGACTTGAATAAGTCGGATCACTTTCCCGGTTATTGTTTTGATAATATTTGGCTTAACTTCTTGGCCGTTGCTCAAGAATGCCTTATGTGGTGATGGACTTCTTTGATGTCGAGTTTTATTTGTTTTACTTGGTTTCCGGTTGGCTTTCCTTCTCTCAGGATGAAGCCATTTTTCAGATTCGTTAGGACCTACATACTTAAGCGTTTCTTCCGGTTTTAGGTTATTTTCGGTTTGTGAACTTTTGACAAATTTTATAAATGGAAGATTATTTTTCGTTAGTTTCATCCCGTTGGATTGTTTTGTTTCATTTTGTTTACTTGGTTCATAGCCGATACCATATCTACACTTCGGATGTCTTTTATAGTTACACATTTGTTTCACTGCTTGACGTGATCTCTCCCACGCAGCCGTGACGTACATTGCTCGTTCATCGGTTTCGGTTACCGGTTGAACTGTCTTCTCATTATCGGAGAATAGTTCATCCGGTTCATACGTTTCGATTTCACATGTTTTATCGTTTTCATCATTTATTTGTTCGGTTTTAGGTTCTACAGGTGTTGGTATATACGCAGATATATTTCTGAACTCAGCAACCATTTGGTTGAGTGCAGAAACTAGATCTTCTTTAGTAAACTCATCAGAAGAGAAATCAAATACCTCTTCGTCGTTTGCCATGAAGCAGGTTACTTTCTCTTCACCATCTTCATTATCAGAGTATGCCCACTCGCTTCCACCGTCGGATGCAATGAGTGCTTTTTGAATCTCCTTTCCTTCATCAGCATGTTGATCATCGTTTCTTCGATAGTCGTTTCGTTGGTTGTTGTTGTTTCCCCGATAATTGTTTCCTTGATAATTGTTTCCTTGATACCGGTTGCCTTGATAGTTATTCCCTTGATAATTATTTCCTTGATAGTTTCCTTCCGGTTTTCTATCGTCTCTTCTTGGTTTTCTACACTCTGACCTGAAATGTCCAAAACCATCACAGTTATAACATCTCTTGTTTGATTTATCTACATAGTTATAATTAAAATCATTATTAGATGGTGGCTGGCTCTTCTTCATGAATTTCCCGAATTTCTGGGCTAGCATCGTCATCACATCGTCGGTTATTTGATCAGTGTTTTTGACTGGAGCCGGTGCGGTTGATACTGGAGCCGCCGGTTCCACAGATGTGACCAAAGCTCTTGTTGCGGTTGATGTAGATGCTTCATCTTCGATCCGAGACTTGATCTCGAATTCGTAGGCTTTCAAGTTCTCAAACACATCATGCAACTTCATCTTCCCAAGGGTGCTTGATTCCCTCATCACCATGGTCTTGATATCCCACGTGCTTGGCAAAGATCTTAGAGCTTTGATGATCACTTCTCGGTTGTCATACTTCTTTCCGAGTGTCTGAAGCTCGTTTACTACGCTGGTGAACCGGTTGCTAAATTCCTTCATGTTTTCTCCCGGTTTCATCCATATGTTTTCATACTTCTGCGTAGCTACCAAGATTTTGTTCTCCTTGGTTCTTTCGTTTCCCTCGTGGATCTGAATGATCGTTTCCCAAGCTTCCTTTGCATTTTCACACTCTGATATTTTGTTCAAAGTGTTGTTATCTATAGCCTTATAAATATGCCTCATGCAATGGTTGTCCAGGTTGCTTCTTCTCTGATCTTCACTCGTCCATAGGCTTTCCTCCTTGTTGATCTTGATCGGTCCCTCTTTCAGGACTCGGCTCATCTCATCATCTAACGTAATCAGATGTAGATACATCTGTTTCTTCCAACTGCTAAACGCTTCGCTGTTTAGCATTGGCGGCTTGTCGCTGTGGGTCATGCTTCCCATCTTCTTTGGTTGCTTGAGTGCTAAGGACCTCGCTCTAATACCACTTGTTAGGATCGGGGACGCCCTTGGAGGACCGGGGTGTTTTCCGGTTTCAGGAAGGGTGGCCGCTTACACAACACACAACTCTTTGGTGATAGTCCGGTTAGAGACTAAAACCGTTCTCAGCACTGCACAAACTGTCACAGACTCTTGAACCGGGTTCAAGGGCGGAAATGTCTGTTTCAAGTTGAAGCAACGTTTGCGACTTTAGATGATGTTTTAGGAGGAATCGGTTTTATGGAGGTGAGTGACCGGTTTTAGGAGTATGATTAGTCTGCGGTTTACGTTTAAGTAAACAAGAAATGAAAGTAAGAGAAGGAACACGAGACACGAGATTTGTTTATGGATGTTCGGAGCAAACCCTCCTACGTCACCCCTTCTTCTCAGGTTATGAGAAGGATCTCCACTAACTCTTTAGAGTTACAACAACACTGCCGGTCGAGCCCAACTTTGCTACTCGCCGGTTACACCAAACTCACACTTTGATGTAATACAACAACACAACTCAATAACACACAAAAGGCTTCCGGTTTTAGACACACCGGTTTTTGGAGTATAAGACTTTATCTCTCTAGAATTTAATGTTTTTACAACTCATTAACTATTTTCTGAACTTCTTCGAACTGCCTTGAATGAAGACGATCCGTCTTCCTTTTATAGCTGAAAGTAGACAACGGTTACTTTCTTCTCTCTCTTGCGGATTGGTCGATCATTATCACGCCTGTTTGCAGAGAGGTTGCTTGCACGCTTCAACTTCCTCAACACCTAGCATTCATGCAGGTGACTCTGAGCATAGGATGACATAGCCGGTTTTTCAAATTGTGACACGTGTTGAACATCCACTACCGGTTGTCAGCATCGGATCAATAAGGCATCATTGCTTTCCTCGCATGCTTCTGATCGGATCCGATCTTCTTTTATTCTTTCAAGACACGTTTCTTCCGTCATGGTACGTCACTCTTTGAATTTTGAATCTTCTGACTTTTGTTCTGAACCATCCGGTTTTTGTGTCTTTTGCAGTATCATCCGGTTGGAGAGTATAATCTTTCTTCTTCGTTAACCGGTCGCTTTGAAAAGGTAGAACCGGTTCCTCTGATCTTTGACTTGATCACTCGAGGCTGGTTTCTTTGAAGTAGTAGCAACCGGTTTTTGATGCCCCAACCGGTTCATACGGTTTTTAGAAGTACCTGCACATGAAGATTAACCTCTGTTTAGTTCGTCTGGCCGGTTCCAAAATTAATCTACTTAATTTTTCTATCAACAATTGTAAGTCAACACTGATAAAAATGTGTAAAATATTTTTTGATTCTAAACTAAATAATTTTTTGATATTTATTATTATTATTTTTTCATTTTTATTTTCTTTCTTTGTCGTTACATCTTCTCTAATCTCTTTAACCTTAAACTTTTAGAAACCTCAACTACAACCTCCTTCTTCCAAATTAAGAACGAGCGACGTCAACCATATTTCACAAGTCGTAATCTAACCACCGATTGCAACAATTGTGATACTATTAAGGTATTTACTCTTTGAAAATTGTTAATAAACACATTACAGTGCATACAATTTTATTATTTATAGTCAATAATAAATAGGTATTAGGGGAATGAGCCACTAAATTTTGATAATTTCAATGGATAGAGAAGTCAATTGTTCTGAATTTAATTGAAATAGCTGATTGTATCGGTGACGGAGATAATGAGTCTGAGGGAGTCCCTCTTTGGTGTGAGTTCAATGAACATGAGAAGGAAGAATTACTAAAGTAGTTGTCACGTCATGTTTTTACTTTAACGGTCGTCGAAAATTTGGCTGGAGGTAAACACATCTATATTTTGAATATTTTTTAAAGAAAAAGATAAATTGTATAAATGTTTTATCCCTTAAAATTTTAAAATAAATAAATAAATACTGATCTAAGGAAAATTGTATAAAGGGTCTTTAAATTGTATTTTCATGACTTTAGGGGTCTTGTGTATTTTAAAAATTACCACTTCATCACTAATTTCTCAAGCTCAGCCTTAATTCTCATTTTCATTATTTAATTACTTTTACAACAATAATTTCAGAATATACTTTTCTTCAATTCTTACCCTAATTTCTTATCAAATATTTATATATATATATATATATATATATATATATATATTAAGAAGATATCAATCTCAATTAGGGCCTTCTTCTTCACACAGATGAAGGTTGCACCAGCTAGAGCTGGTTTAATGTATATATATAAAAGACTGTATTATAACTTTTATTCAATCATTCAATTACTCAAAAATATCAATCAAATAAAAACTCAAATAATGTAATTTGTTTTTAATCAAACAAAGATCAATAAAAATCCAAACATCAAACAAGGTCTTAGTGATAATATATAAAATAAAAAGGAGGACAATTGTTTGTCCTTTTTATTTAATTTTATTTGACCAGTCAGCCACTTCAGCCGCCATGGATATAGTCTTCATCTCCTTCGATCATTGAAGAACATGAACATGGTATATATGCATAATTCTTAGTGAATAATATGTGAATGCATTTATAGGGTGTAGGTGAAAAAGTAGATTATTTTGTCATTTAAGGATATTTTTAGACTATTCATAATTTTGAAGTTATGTATAACCAATTTTATATTTATGGTAGTTCAAGTATTAAGAATCGATGTCTAAGTGACAGGTTCGATTTACAATTAAAATGTCTTAATTTAAAGTGACGGTCCGGAGTGCTAGCTTCTATATTAAAATAAATAAAAAAATAAAAGAAGAAGAAAAGTATAGCTACTATTTATGGGTAGATTAAATATTAAGGCATGTATGGTTTTTTAAGTCTATCTTGATGGTTTAACTTTTTTTGAGGGGAAATTAAATGAGAACTATCCTAACACGGTTCTGAAAAACTACCCTAATGAATAAATATATATATATATACCCAATAACAAACGGAATTATCTGATAAAGAGACCAAAGTACTTTATTTGGGTGAATTTGAAATTATTTATAATTTTAAAGGTAAGTAATTAATTAGGATATCATTTTAACTGGTTTGTTTCGGATTATCCTTCTTTGCATGCTTAATAGATTTGGTTGGTTATGGACTTGGTCATAACAATTGTAAAATATTGTGGGACCATCATTTTCTTTTATTCTTTATTCTTTTTATGGAAAAAAAGTAATTAATTAGGATATGTTGAATATTATTTTTCTTGAAACTTTTGAATTTATTTATGGAATAATGGTTAAATAAATAATATATATATATATATATATATATATATATATAATTTGATATTTTAAGATAATATGAAACTATTTATAGGTTAAATGGTAACATAATTATATTTTATGAATAGAATTTTGATATATATATATGTTTTTCATTTTTAAAAAAAAGATTTTACACTAGAAGGACGTTCAGTAAAGAAAATGCAAGGTAAAAGAGAGTATTCAAAGAGAGTGTGCACGTTAATATGAAAATCGATGTTGTCGAGATTTAAAATACTTAAAAAGGTTAATATTATTGGTTGCGACGAACAAGTTGAAAGGTGTCGATAATGCGTATATCGAAAGAAACAGAGATTATCAAAGTTCATGATCGAAGTTCATAATCAATTATGTACATAAATTGAAAATTCAATTTCTTAGAATTCATTTAAAAATATACCCAAATTGTTTTTTACTATATTGGTCAAAATTTATCAATCAACCAATGTTGACCTTTTTTCATTTTTCCATTTCAATTCCCCTATAAATGTTCTTGTTCCCTCCCCACAGTTTAATCACATTCTTCATTTGCAAGAGTTTTGCCACTTCTCTAGCAATGACTAATATCACCTTTTTCCCATTCTCCATTCAAGCTGTTATTTCCATTATGGCTTCTATATCATTTTTTCTCATTTTCAAGAAAATGATAACCAATTCAAAGTTACCTTCTAAGGGATGTCTCCCACCCGGTCCCAAACCATGGCCTATTATTGGTAGTATTCACTTAATGTTAAAGAATAAGCCTTTTTATCATTGGATAAATGACACCATGTCCAAAATGGGCGTTGAGATCTTTTGTATCCGCTTAGGGAACGTTCACGTGATAACTGTCACATCCCCTGAGATTGCATGTGAGTTCTTGAAGAAACAAGACGCTGTGTTCGCTTCGCGCCCAATAGTCATGTCGGCTGAGGTGGTGAGCGGAGGATTTTCCGCTGTTACATTGACGCCTTTGAATGATCAGTGGAAAAAGATGAGGCGCATATTGGCCTCTAGCATCCTCTCTCCTTCCACACACCAGTGGATGCATGACAAGAGAGCCGAGGAGGCTGACCACCTCGTTCGCCATGTCTACAACGTTATGAAGAGTGACGGCGGTGTGGTGAATATCAGAGCCGTTGCACAACACTATTGTGGGAATGTGATAAGAAAAATGATTTTTGGCAAGAGGTTTTTTGGAGGAGGGGATATAAACGGAGGACCTGGAGTGGAGGATGTGGAGCATGTGGCTGCGCTTTTTAATGTACTCAAATACACGTACTCTTTTTGCATTTCTGACTATATTCCCTTTCTTCGATATCGGTTGGATCTCGACGGTCATGAGAAACTAGTAAGACATGCCAATGATAGTGTTAGAAAACACCAGGACCCAGAAATAAATTCGAGGATTAAACAATGGAAGGAAGGAACAAGGAGTGTTAATGAGGACCTTCTTGACATGCTAATCACCCTCAAAGATGACGAAGGAAACACTTTATTGGCACCAGAGGAGATTAAATCCCTGATTTTGGTAAGATTTTATTGAAAACTAAATGATTCTCACACTTTTATCGATGAATTTCTTTCATATTTAATGTATTAACAAATCATTTTCAAATAAATCCAGGAAATAACGGTTGCAACAGTTGACAACCCATCGAATGCAGTTGAATGGGCTCTTGACGAAATGTTAAATCAACCCGATATATTTGTGAAAGCCCTTCAAGAATTAGACCAGGTTGTTGGAAAAGACCGGCTTGTCCAAGAATCGGACATGTCGAATCTCCGCTATATTAAAGCTTGTATAAAAGAGTCTTTTCGAATCCACCCATTTGCACCTTTCAATCTCCCTCATATGTCCACTCGCGACACCACGGTGGCCGGTTACTTCATACCCAAAGGAAGTCATGTTCTCTTGAGTCGTCCAGGTCTAGGACGAAACCCTAGGACTTGGGATGAGCCACTTTTGTTCAAACCTGAGCGTCACCTTAAAGAAGACAAGTCACAAGTGATTTTGAATGATCCAGATCTTCGTATATTCTCATTCAGCATAGGCCGTCGTGGTTGTGCTGGAGTCAACTTAGGAACAACAGTGTCAGTGATGCTCTTAGCTCGACTTCTTCAAGCTTTCACATGGTCTCCACCTCCAAACACTCCTTACATCAAGTGTGTTGAAGGTGCTAGCGAGATGCTTCCTTCCAAACCTCTACATGCCTTTGCAATGCCGCGCTTGAGTCAAGGGATGTACGACGCACTTCTCGAAAAATAAGCCTTCGGTTTCATTGCTTGATCGAGTTATAGATATCAATTTGATTTGATTACCATGTTATTTCGATCTTAATAATGTTTTGTCAATTATTTTGGAATAAATTAAGTTCTTGCTTCAAATGAAATTATGATAACTAAATAATTAGACATATAGTTTATGAAACTATATAATGTAAGAACAATTTCATCTACTTGAATTGTATGATTTGAATATATGAGAATGTTTGACTTAATGACTAATTGTTTATTGGAGTCTAAGATTAGAATGTTCAATAACAAAGTTCATGATAAGAAGAAAAAATTGTAAGTGCTAAAAGAATGTTCAAGGGCACGTCATGTACACATGGTTTTAGTCAACAAAAAATTCAAAAATGTTTTATATATTTTAATCAGATTTTATCAATTTAATTTGGGATCAATTGTATTTGAATGTGGACATTCGTGTAAAATGGATTAATGAATGTTTTTATTTGTTACAAAGAAAGCACCGTTCAAATAAAATTATGATTACAAAATATTTAATCAAATATAGTTTATACTACAAGATCTAACACATAATGAAAAGAAATCATTAAACAACAAAAGCATCACAAAAAAAAAAAGAAACACAACAATAGATTAGTTGGGACTATGGAGGAGGAGTTGAAGATAGATCATATTATAAAAGATTAATTCACCATCAATTTGTACCATTTGGAAAAGAATGAAATATCTCAATTTTATTTGTTTGTAGCTCATTTTTTTTTACATAATTTGGATTTGCTTTCTTCTAAATTCTAAAAATAAAAAGAAATTAAGAGAAGATATTTATTATATAATACTTAGGATTGTAATGAGTTAAATAATATAATATTTTTGATATTTTACATACTGAAATTATTTCAAATTTATTAAAAGAAATTTAAAATAATGGGAGATTTATTTACCGGCGCATATATATATATTGTCGGTAAATCATCTTACCGACTCTAAGAACAATTTAGCGGCAAATTTATAAGTCGGCAAATTTTTGTAGTATTGAGTTTAGATCGGTAGCAGTCTAGCGGCGCATATATGCGCCGGTCACTTTTTCTAAGCGTCGAAAAGAATATTCTTAAGCATAAAACGTTACACACAATAAAAATTATTCTAAAAAGATGTATTATTTAATATACAGAGAAGAATATGGCACGTTATATTAATTAATTTTAACATAGGTTAATTAATAAATACAATTAAATACATATAATTGTATATTTATTTGAAAATATTTGTCTTAATAATTTAATTATATATTATAAATAGTTAAGAATTCAAGTAAATTGAATACCCATAATTTTATATCGAAATATGTTTTATTTTTGTTTATTTAGTTATTCAAAATATTTAAACATGTATTTATAAATTATTTTATTTTTAATATTATTTCATTTAATATTAAAATATTTTAATAAATTATTATTCAAATAAATACTTAAAATATTTAAGTATACTATTTAAGTTCATAGTATACTTAAATATATACGATGTAAATGTTATTTAAACTTATACTAATTTGTTGCGACTCGATTAAATGCAAATAGGGTCTTGATGTCATCAATAAGCATCCGCATAAATCTAACGCCTAGTTGTTTTAGATGAATAAGCTGCGGCAGCTAGTGGTTATAAATTATAATATATTTATATATAAAAATAATAGAATGGAGGATCAAATTATTTAATTTTTTTAATTGACCAGCCAGCCATTTAATTCATCCCCCATGGGATACTCCTATTAAAATTCTTTCAGGTTTGTCATCGTCTCTTCATTCGTCAAATCACTAAATCACTCGTTGAATAATTAATCCATCCACGCATGAACATGAACATGAATCTCTTCTCCAGTCAATACGTCAATGATTTTTTCTCTTTTTCGAGTATATTTCTAATCTTGTTCAACTTTGGTTTTAGCTCACGGTGATTTTTTTCGAGTCCGTGTTCTTTCCTATAAACAAATTAGATCATGTTATTGAATTTGGTATTATTTTTTCATTTCTCAGAAGTCACTTAAATTGATCTTTTATTTGAAGACGTTCTTACATTTATTATTTTTTATTATTTGGGTAAACTTCTCACCATTTGGATGCTCTTCTATATTTTTTTGGCGTTGTTTATCCATTTATAAGTAAAGACAAATTCTAATTTGGCGCAAAATATTTGGTAAAAATTATTTTAACATCGCCTTTATTGGTTTGTTAAGTTTCTACTTTGTTACTTATCATTACGAAATTTATAGAGTTCATTTTAGAATCACTCTCAACAAATTTCAAGATGATTGTTTAGAATTTTAATTTTTATAAATTTATTGTATTATTTAAAATTTATATTCTTATTTAGTTGTTGTTTTGATTTTAATTGATTTTATTTTATATTATTTATAAGTTAATTTTTTATATATAACTTTTTTTTCAACTAACTATATTTAATACTTATAATATATATATATATATATATATATATATATTTTCTCAAATACATTTATATATGGGTGTGAACAAGAAAAGTATTTTTTTTTTTGTCATTTTATGAATGATTTTGAAGATAAGTATAACTACATGTCAAGGGGTAAATTAAATATTAATCTTTACAGTTTATTATTTAAAAAGTTATTTTGAATGCGATTCAATTTCTAATTTATTCCTCTTATTTGAAGCTTTAAATTTGAAATTATTTCATTTCAAATTTATTTATAGTTATTCATGATAGATTAAATATAAAATTTCTGGAAATTTTTAATTCATTTATGAAAGGATGGATTACAGAAAAATTATATATAATTTGAAATTTTATTATAATATATATATTAAATTATTTATAGTTTTATGATAATATAATTATATTTTATGGCATAGGCTGTATAGTAATGGCTAAAGAAATTGTTTATACATTTTTGTAAGTGTTACAAACTAGCAGGTCACTTGATTAGAAAAAAAAAACATAATAATATTTTATTTGAATTTCAAAAAAGCTAGCACCACCCCCTCACAATTTAACTAATTAAAACGCTTTAACTGTAATTAAATTCATAACATTGAAAATTCATTATTTAAAATAACCTTAAAAGGAAAAAAGTTGCTATATTGTCAAAAGCCAACAGCCAACCATTGTTGACCACGTTTCATTTTTCCATTTGAATTTCTCCAATTAATTATTTTCAGCCAGATTTCGGGGATGGACAAGATTGTAGTTACATTTTTTTAATGTACTCAAATATACTTACTTAATTTGCATTTTTTTTACGACTTTTCATTTTCCTTATATCGAATAGATCTCTCAATGAGAAAAAGTGAGTACAAGAGTTTTTTATAAGGACAAAAACAGACTTTTTGTCCTAATTTGAATCAAAACATTAATCAGCAAACATGAATAATCAAAAAAACCAGAAAACTAAAATCTGAAACAACATTATAGCAGCAAGCAATTTCACTTCATTTCGCCCTATACGTTTGAGTTTTTATGACTTCCTCGGATTTGATTTTTCATTGTTGACATAGTTCTAAATTCGTCGAAGTTATAGAGATACTTCGCCATGTGTGAATTTGGGCTAGGCCATAAAAAACAACATCATTCCAGATCTATTCTTCATTCCTTCTAACCCTTGAAAATATTCTAGAGTATCTATTCTTTATTCCTTCTAACCTTTGAAAATATTCTAGAGTTTCGTTCAGCCCAGATTTGATACACTATTGTTTGATAGAAACATTGGAAAATGTTGGGTGTGAATGCGATTGGAGTTTGACTCGGTCCTTTTTTTTATCGATTACGTTGCACCACTATCTCACACAAAGGAGACAACCCTCTCACTAGCATCCAAACACCATAAAGGAATTTGACATATGCCTCCCACCAAGAGAGTAGTATTTATTTATATTATTAGGTCAAGTCCAATAAGCGGATTACTAGAGATTAGGCCACAATGTTGGGCCAATCAATACCCAACAATCTCCACCTTTGACCCAAAGCAGTGCAAAACACAATCACAGAATCACAAGACACATCATCGCCAATTTATTACCACGGAGGCAATAAAGAGCATACCCAAGGTAAACTCGTGTCAAAAAGACCTGAGGCAAGAGCACAAAGCATTCGAAAAATCACAAAGATCAAACGCAAGAGCACAAAGCATGCGAAAATCACAAAGATCAAACGCAAGAGCACAAGCATGCGAAAATCACAAAGATCAAACGCAATAGCACAAAGCATAGGAAATCACAAAAATTGAAGGCAAAATCACAAAGCATGCCATGTCCACAAAGGACAAACCTCGAAGAGCTTTCCTTAAGTCAAAGTTTAAAATCCGTTGACATGAAATAAAATTTTCAGCAGGTAAACACTTAGTACCCATATCAGCAGGATTAAATTCTAAATGAATTTTCTCTAACTTAACAATACCTTTTTCAACAATATCCCGAATGTAATGAAACCTAACATCAATGTATTTAGTTCTATCATGAAAAACATGATTTTTACACAGTTGAATAGCATATTGACTATCAGAAAACACAACCACATTTTTGTCAAGAAAACCAATTTCAGACAAAACAGCCCTAAGCCAAATTGCTTCCTTAAAAGCTTCAGTGGTAGCTACATACTCAGATTCTGTAGTAGATAAATCAACAATGGGTTAAAGTTGAGACATTCAACTTATGCAAGAGTCACACAAAGTAAACACATAAGAAGTAGTAGACTTTCTATTATCCCTATCATTAGCATAATTGAAATCCACATAACCAACCAACTTAGTACCTACAGAACACTTAGAGAAAGTCAAGCCAACATCTACAATGTTTTTTAGATATCTCAAAAGCCATTTCAAAGCATTCCAATGAGGCATACCAGGGTTAAACATAAATCTATTCAAGCAACTAACTGTATATGCAATATCAGGTTTAGTACTAATCATGAGATACATAACAAATCCTATATTATTGGAATAAGGCACATTCTTCATTTCAGTTATTTTAGTTTCAGTCTTAGGAGACTGACCCTTACTTAACACAAAGTGGGAAGCAAGAGGCACATTCACAGATTTAGCATCAGACATAGAAAATTTACTCAAAATTTTAGCAACATATGCACTTTGATTCAACACAAGAGAAAATTTTATTCTATCTCTAATGATATTCATGCCCAAAATCTTCTTAGCATCACCAAAGTCTTTCATGTCAAAATTTTCACAAAGCGATTTTTGCACATGCATAACAGACTTCAGACATGGGCTAACAATCAACATGTCATCCACATATAATAAAAGAAATACAGGCACATAGTCTATATTTTTTTGAAGTAAAGTCAATGACCAAAAGAACTTCTTTTAAACATCAAAGATTACATGCACTTATCAAACTTGATATTCCATTGCCTAGGAGATTGTTTTAAACCATACAAGGGTTTTTTTAACAAACAAACATGATCAGGCAACTAAGGTCCACAAACCCCTCAAGTTGATGCATATAAATATTCTTATCAAGTTCACCATTTAAAAAGTAGTAGTAACATCCATTTTCTTCAATTCCCAATCAAAGTGACAACTAAAGCAAGCATAATTCTAACAGTAGTGAATTTGACAACATGAGCGAAATTTTCAGCATAATTTATTCCCTCCTTTTGAGTAAATCCCTTGTCTACTGACCTAGCCCTGAATCTAACTTTTTCAGACTCTTGCTTCACCTTATACAACCACTTGTAATCCACTAAGAAGCAATTATGAGGTTTAAGAACAAGTTTCCAAGTATCATTGATTCTTAGGGAATTCTTCTCATTATTCATAGCAACAATCCATTTAGTAGAAAACTTAGACCTCAAAGCTTCTTTGTAAGAGTTAGGCTCATTACAATCTAAGGATTCAAACATGTTAAAAGCAAATTTAGACATATTGCAATCATTCAAATTATCATCCCTAAATCTAACAGGAATTCTAACAATTCTTCTACTTTTATGCCTAACAAGTTGATAGTCATGCAAATCATCAGATAAATCATGTGAATTAGACAACACATTTGAATCATTCAAATTATCAAGAAAATCATGTGAATCAGATAAAATATTTGAATCATGCAAATCATCAATATCATGCACATTATCATGCTCTACCTTATTGAGAACATTCACATCATGTTCAACGGGTTGATCAACAACTACAGGCACATGCTCCACCTTATTAGGAGCATCATTAACAGGAGTGGGGGACATATACAAGCAAGAAAAATCATTATCATTAAAGACAACATCTCTACTTATTACAATCCTAAGACCAGACTCACTCCTATTCCAAAGCCTACAACCTTTTACCCCTTCAGGGTAACCTAAGAACACACATTTCTTGGACCTAGGCTCCAACTTGTCAACCTTCTGATATATATAGCCAACACTACCTAAAACTTTCAAGTTGCTCAAATCAAGAGGTTTACCTGAAAACACAGATTCAGGACATTTCTCTCCTAAGGGAACATTAGGGGACTTATTTATTACATAAGCAGCAATATGTAAAGCATCCCCCAAAAACTTTTTAGACAACCCAGATGACGCTAACATAGCTCTCACCTTCTATAGAAGTGTCTTATTCATCCTCTCAGCAAAACTATTCTGTTGTGGTGTGTACGGCACAGACCTATTCCTTTTAATACCCCATGTAGCACATAAATCATTCATCTGTTTATTACAGAACTCATGACCATTATCTGTTCTAAGATTTTTGATTCTCTTACCTGTTTTATTCACAATCAAAATCTTCCACTCCTTAAACTTTTCAAAAACATCAGACTTATGTTTCAATAGTAACACCCAAATTTTCCTAGAATAATCATCAATGATGGACAAAAAATATTGGTTCCCTCCATGTGTAACAACACTAGAGGGACCCCACACACCAGCATGTAAATATTCAAGGATATCAGTACACTTAGAACATTTGGGTAAGAGGAGATGAGAAAACTCACCTTATGTTGTTTTCCTAGCACACATGATTCATAGAAGGGGATGTGGGATAATTTATCACTACCAAAGTGACCACTTTTATGCAAAATTTCTAGACCTTTGTTACTCATGTGACCTAATCTATTATGCCAAAGAACAGATTTATCACCAATCACAGAGTCACAAGCAGTCTCAGCATGACACACATACATATTGTTCATCTTTTTAGCAGTAAAGATAACAAGAGACCCATGTAAAATTTTCATAACACCCTTCCCCCACTTTCCCTCCAAACCATCATTCTTAAGAGATGCACAAGACATCAAATTATAACGCAAATTAAGAACATGCCTCACATTCTTCAAAGTAAACACAGAACCACAAGAGAAACTTATGCATACATCACCTATTCCTAACACCTTGCAATTTTTCGAAGCAATAGACACAAAATCATGTTCAATCTCTTTATAGTTCGAAAATAAATCTCTAAATGGAGTCACATGGAAAGTACAACCATAGTCAACTAACCAATCAGATTTGCACAAAAAATCAAATAACACAGAGTTCAAGCTAACATAATCACATAGTTTATTAATCATAAAAATATCACCCATATTGCCCTCACAAATAGCCACATTAGCATTTTCAACATGCTGATTTCTCTTAGACTTAGGAGAGACCTTGATAAAATGACCAGACTCATGACAATTATAACACTTTCTAGCACTAGTCCTAGACTTAGATCTACTTTTACTAGCTGGATGAGATTTCTTACCAAGAACTCTCATTACTGACATTCTTTTAGGCACTCGACCTACCTTGAGATCTACCCCTCACATGCATGACTTCCCCACTAGACTGTTTACCACTCTCAGAGTGTCTCAAATCTAACTCCTTACTCTTAAGACCATTGACAACAATATCAAGAGTGACGCTATCTCTACCATACTTAATGACAGACTTCACATCATTAAAAGAATCATGAATAACATTCAACAAGACAATGGGGGCATACTCATCAATGTTCTTATCACCACACAACTTAATATCAGAAATAAGTTTAGTGAAAACATCCAGATTATCTTCAATGTCCTTGGACATATCCAATCTAAATTTGAAAAACTTTTCAAGTAAGAACATTTTATTAGGCAGAGAAATTTCAGTATAAAGTTCAGACAATTTATCCCATAAGGTTTTTGCACACTCTAAATTACCAATTTTTCTCATCAAAGAATCAGATAAATTCAAGTATATAGAGGCTCAAACATTTTCATTCATTTCACTATTTTAATCAACGGTATCAGTAGCAGCATAAACCTGACTAATAGTTTTAAAGCATTTTTTCTGAATCAAAACACATTTCATTTTTTGTTTTCAAATGCTAAAATCAGTTTTTCCATCAAACGGGACCATACCATATTGATTAACACCAGACATGCTATCAAACAAATTAAAAGCAATCAACAATCAATTGACATAAATTAATAGGAGAGTTTAATCTATGATACCTTGCGAAACTCAAAGAAAGTTTCGATTTACCCACCCCGCTCGGGGATTTGCTGATTCGTCTTCTCAGCAGCGGCACAACGATGACTTTGATTTTCAGCGGTCGCGACAAACGCGACACCGACAACGGTTGAACAGGACAGCAACGATTTCTTCTCTAGAGGCGACAACGACTTTCTTCTTCCTCCAGTAGTAGCAGAAGTAGAGAATAAAAGTAAGAGGATTAAAGAAGAAACAAAAGACAAATCTACGTTTATTGGTGAAGATAACTTATATCCTCCAATGCAATCTCAAACTTCAATTACAAACCCTAAACCCTAGCTCTGATACCACTATTGGGTGTGAATGCAATTGGAGTTTGGTTCAGTCCTCTTGTTTATCGATTCCGTTGCACCACTATCTCACACAAAGGAGGCAACCCTCTCACTAGCATCCAAACACCACAAAGGAATTTGACATCTGCCTCCCACCAAGAGAGTAGTATCTATTTATATTATTAGGTCAAGTCCAATAAGCGGGTTACTAGAGATTGGGACACAATGTTGGGCCAACCAATACCCAACAGAAAACATTAACTTTGAACGTATCTCCTTTAGTCTTCTTTAGCACAACCTCCTTAATAAGATTCAAATCCTCGGGAAAGCTACAGAAATTGAAGTTATTAGCAAATTTCTTCCAAAGTACCTTAGTATATATATACATTCCTTTAGGATAATCCCCTCTTCTAGCCTAACGATGATAAGAGGTGGATACTAACCTTAAGTTCTTGGGTTCGAGCCCGTTAGGCGGAAAGTTATGCGCATGGTTAAACTGTTAAGTGTGTTTGTGGGTTATATACTTAATCCGTTGTCCCATTTTTTCCTTTAGGATATAAGTTATTGTTTCCTCGTTGTTCGAACAGAGTACACATCTTATACATGGAATGGTCATAAACTTGTTGATCCTATCCCTTGTCATGAGTCTTTGTCTAAACATCAGCAAAGAACAATTCGATGTCGGGGTATAATTTTAGGAGATCAAACACAATGAGCCCACTCCACCAATTGTCCTTTGCTGCGTATAAGCTGTCATGCTAGCCCAGTAATGAACATACTATTAACAACCACCTTCCACACATGCAAATCAATCAGGTCATTAAATGTGATTCGATTGATTTCATTTATAAGTATGCTCACTCGTTCTGGAATAAGCCTCAAAAGATCATTACATTCACCATCTTTCATCCTATTAACAGTTACATCACTGTATTGTCTTCTAATTCTAACATTTTCAGTTTTATACCTTTTAAGGATTGGCGTTCCTTTATACCATGGATCATACCAGAATTGTGTCTTCCTCTCATCTCCAAATCGAACTTAAAACATAGACCATGCATACTAATTTAGTTTGAAGATCTTCTTCAATGACCATCTTTAATTCTGCACATCCATATACTCTTCTCATTTTTCATAAACTTGGAATGAACTCATTTCACCAAAGAGAGTCTTGTTTGCTCTCTATCTTCCATAAATGCTTGTATGTGAGTGCCCTAACCATTCTATGCAACTTTTAATTCCCAACCCACCTTCATCTTTTGACTTACACATATCTTCCCACTTAAACTTCTTCCCACCTCTTCCATGGTTACCCCAAACGAAATTCCTCATTACACGATCGAGATCTTTTATTACTTTTCATAGGGATCACAATATGTTGCACCCATAAATTAATATTGTCCATAGTCACCTTAGTAATAAGTTATATTCTCCCAGCATATAATAGACTTTTAGTTGCCCAGTCAATAATCATATTTTTAACTTTCTCAATTAGTGATTTGCAATGGGAGACTTGCATCTGTCTAGAACATAGGGGAACTCCTAGGTAGCAAGATGGTAAAGTTCCTTCTTTGATGCCCAATATGTTAAATATGTATGTCTTAGTAACCTCATCAACAACACCATAAAACTCCATACTTTTATCCTGATTTATATAAGGACCTGTAATTTCAGAAAACAGAGTTAGCACATCCTTAACAGTTTTAATAAAATTTACGTCCGCATGAGTCACTATAAAGAGATCATCCGCAAAATACATGTGAGTAATGTCTTCCTACTTACAAAAAGGGTGGTGGATGAATGGTTTACTCTTCAATATCTTTTTGAAGATACAATTGAAGAGCTCCATGATTAAAACAAATATATAGGACGGGAGCATGTTTAGTGTAAGTTAGGAGTGTTAGCGAAATCCTCTCCACACACTAATCACTATCAAAGTTGACAAATGAAACACTCTATTGACATGACATAAGAGGAGATTAAATCCTAAATTTTGATAAGATTTTTTTGACAAAAAATGAAAAGTAAATGAATCTTCCTTCTACAAGCTTTTCAGTATTTAAGAATTAAAGTTGGGTATACTTTAAAAAAAATAAAGGGAAAATGATGGGTATAAGTTGATGAATGTGAATGTGGGATTTTGCCAGTTTTTAAAGTTAAAGAAAAAATAATAAATTAAATTTAAAAACTTTAGAGTAATGTCATATTTTAATAGTATTTTTTTTCTTGTCGTGATGTTCTTCCTCCCTTGATTGTATAATCAATAATTCATTTACTCGTGAATCTAGGACGCATAAAATAAAATTTGTTTAAGCACAACGATAAAAGTATAATTAACATGAAATAGGAGTTCAAAAAAGAAGATAAAATAAAATTAAAAAAAATAATTAATTGACTCGAAGGTATTCAAAAAGAACAATAAAGTCTCTACATGAATAAATAGGATTTTCAATTTCCGACATAGTCATGATAATGACATTGTGAATAATCTTTAACGACCTAATTTTGTTATTAAATGTTCTCCGATTTCTTTTCAATTAGATAGTTCACCAGAAAATAATAAGGAAATAAATCCATTTTCTAAGTCTTGTTTTTAGTCGCCCCGATCCATGCCTCCTAATAGCCAACGACGGTCTCTGGCATAACCCATTGAGTTCCTGTTAAATTCCACAAAAGACTTCATATGTTTGCAACATCGTGCCAATGTAAAAGCATACGAGAAATCATTTTCACTACCTTAAAACACATATGATAACGACTCACAATAATTATGTTTTTTTCGTATACATCTATTAACAGTGAGAATTATGTTGTGAATAACACTCCAACAAAAAAGATCTTTTTTAAACTTCCATAAATTTAACAACAAAGATCAATCAAACTGACCTTATTGAACAAAGTGTAACAATTTCTCACATGAAAGTTATATATTTAAAGCATGCCACCACATAGACTTATTTCTAAACATGAACACAAGTCTATTATTGGACATGATTTCCACTTTGTTCAATCTTCTATATCTGATACAATTAGAAAACCACTCGACCAAATTTCAAATATATCTTTTACCAAAAGATCTCTACAAATAGAAATAGAAATAAGCTCAGAGAAAACATTCACCAAACATTTACCACAACACCTAGTATCGTCCCAAAAATTAATCGAGCATCCAACACCTACAATAAAATCGAATTCTCCTATTAAACCTTGCATCTCAAGATCGGCCACATATAAGCTATATCAATGCCCCACATGAAAACAATACATGTCTTGTCATTGCATAAAACGACCACACATGATATTATGCAATGGCAAGAAATGAATTATTTTAATTTGGGGCATTGTTATAGCTTGTATGTTGAGTTGTCTTCGTATATTACTATTGAGAGAAGTTGTGGGAATCCAATATTCTTTCTAAGATCTCATTTTTTTTGGTTGGAATGTTTTTCGTGATGGGATTTTAATGGACGACATATGTATGAAAAAATGTTGTATTATTATTAGTCATTATTTGATGTGCCTTATGGAGGTTGAATAAGCATATCACTTTCTTCTGCATTGTCGTGGTGTGAAAATTATTTAAAGTCTTCTTTGGAGCTTTATTGGAATTAAGTGGGTGATACTTGAGTATTTGGATAGTTGTTGGGAAGTTTAGATCGAGACAATATATATGGCGGGTTTAAATCGTTCAGTTATTATCTCTATTATCTTTTGATGGACTATTTGGCTTAAAAACCGTCGTACTTTAGTGATTATATTCGATCAATGCGTATAATTCATACTGCAATTATTATGACACTATCTGAGTTTCATTCTAGAAACTCGTGAAGTCAGTTGGGGAGTTCATCGCCCTTCTTGAAGAACTTCGTGCACGCTATTTTTTTTTGTCTTGGTTTATAATTTTTATTTTTCTTTCTTATTATCTTTAGTATTTTATTTTTTTTGATATATTGTTTTGTTTGTTGTGGTTAAACCATTCATATTTTCTAATATTTCATGGATATTAAAAAAAATAGTAGTAACTGTTAACAATCCATCAAAAGAGGTTGAATATGAGCTCTCTAAGGAAATGTTAAGCCAACCCTATTTATTCGTGAAAGTCCTTCAAGAATTAGGCCAAGTCTTTGATAAAAAAACGGTTTGCATCAAAGAGTCTTTTTGAATCCACCCGTTTACACCTTCAATCTCGCTCATGTGTCCACTCGTGTGACACCATATGAAAGGAAGTCAAATTCTCTTGAGCCCTCCTGTTCTAGGAAACGAAACCTTAGAATTTGGGATGACTAACTTTCCTTAGCGTTGCCTTAAAGATGACAAGTTACAAATGATCTTGAATAATCCATGTAACCGTATAATCTCATTCAACTTTGGTTGGCATAGTGTTGATGTCAACTTAGGAACCACACAATGTCAGTGATACTCTTAGCTCAAACTCTCCAAGATTTCACATATATACTCCCCACCTTCACTTACTCCTTACATCAAGATATGCGTACTTCCAAGCCTAGCATGTTCTTGCATTGTCACGCTTGAATGAGGGGATGTACGATCTTGAAATATAGATGGCATAAGTCCAGGGTTTCATTGGTTGAGATGGATTTGATTACTTTGTTTCTTTTGAAAATTTCTAGTTTATTTTGGAAAAAAATTCTTTCTTTCCTTTTTGGAATCAGTTAAATATAATTCAATGAAATTTTGGCAAAATTATGATAACTAAATAGTTAGATAGATAGTTGTACTTGTTAAAGGAGACAATAATTTCAATAATTTCATCTACTTGAATTAAATTGTATGACTTGAAGATGAGAATGTTTGACTTGATTGTCTTTGCAATAGAAAGATACATCATATTGAAGTTCAAGTTGAACTAACTGAAACTTGAACAAGTTCAGTGTCGAATAGTGCGAAAACTAAAGCAGTTAAAATCTAGAGTTTACGTAGAATCATTAGCTAGTTGTAAATTCGTAAAATCTAGATTTTACATGAAATTGTAAGAGTTTAATTTGAAAAAATAATAGTTATATATTATTATTATTTATATATATAATTAAGTATTTTATATTTAACAATTTAAAAATATTATATATTTTAATATAAAATTAATTAAAAAAATAATAATAAGTAAATAACATTATAAAAAATTATAGTTACAAAATTAATTATATTAATTAATTTATTTAAATAAATAATAACTTTATTTTTTAATTTTTAAATACAAATTTGTTTTTTAATAGTAAAATCATAAAAAATCGTAAAATCAAAATTATTTATAAACTCGTAAAATCTTATTATCAAAAATTTTAAATCGTAAAAGTTTATCTATTTAAGAGTTTAATTAAACTCAGACTCGTTAACCTAATGTGAAATCGTAAAATTATATGATTTTAAGAGTAAACTAAAAATTTTAATAACTTTGGCGAAAACAATGTTATCAAAAAAAAGAAGAAAAGAATGCAAGCGCCGAAGAAAGTTCAACTCGGTCCGTGACAATTTTAGTCAAAATAAGCCAACAATAACCTAATAAAAATTATCAAAAAAAGGCCATAAATTATTTGACCAATTGATTATGTTAAATATAATTGAATTGTATTATTTGAAATGGAGAAAATTTTAGTTAATGACTTGCACATTCTTGCAATGAAAAGATATATCATATCAATGTTTAGGACACACAACTTGCAACTTAAACAAGTTCAATATTAAATGTTACAAAAACAAATTCAAGATAAAAAAACACACATAGAAGCGCCAAAACAGTTCAAGTACAAGCCTAGAAGGCACGTGATTTTAGTCAAATAAAAACACAACCCAACAATAAAAAAAATCAACAAACAAATTAATGCCAAAGACAAAATAGAAAAAAAAATGGTCGTTTTGGTCAAAAACAATTAACCATTTTTTTTAAAAAAAGTTCTATGAAATATTGAAAAACAATTCACCATTATAGATCATAGATGTGTATATTTTGAAGGAAATAAAAATAAAATTTTACTATATATATACAAGGAAAACCCTTCAAGAACAATAACAACTACTTAATTTTCCTCCATTATTTGTGGAGATAAAGATGCCTTCAACAAGTGTGTATGCAATTTTTGTCTTGTTTAGTATGAGATACATTTTCAAAATAAGTACATACACGATGGTTACATTGTTTGATTATTTCATTTTGCTTGTTAGATTAATAATTGTAATATACAATAAAATTAACTATATTATAGGATTTCTCTATTGTTCTTACTTATGACAAACCATAAACAAATTTTGATTTAGATTTGGTTTACAAACCATCAACAAATTTTTAGATGTAAATTATTCAAGTAAATTTGTGTTTAATGATTATGTTTTAAGTTTTAGTTACCAATCTTTTACATTTTCTAAGTAGGTAAAATGAAAATTGATTGTAGATTGAGTTTGTTTAATATTTTAGATAATTTTACATACATTCATAGTTATTACATCGATTATACTCTATCAAAACCTTATATTTATACATCAGATAAACACATTTTTAGATATCCAAATCCAACACTATATAATATATATCCATCAAATTCATGTTCAAACTATTTTGTAAATAATTTTTAAAAATAATTAAATATAAACATACCAAAAGAATAACAATTTCAAATATAGTTAGATAAAGATACCAACAATCTATATTAATACTATAAAATAGTAATAGATAGAAATTGTTTACCTAACCTTTTTTTAATTGAACAAATATAAACAATAACTAATATAAAAATAAAAACAAAGCAACTTATTTTTTTGAATGTAGAAAATATTATAAGTTTATTTTAATATTCAAATTTTATTTATGAATATAATATTATTAGTATGATATTTAATTTGCGAATAGATTATATTATATTATATTAATGTTATAGGTACCCTAATGTATCCAGATAATATATGTAAGGGTCATAATAAATTAATAAATGCTAACCCAAAAAAAATATATATTTTAAAATTTTTTAAATATCTAAATCTTTAAAACTTATAATAAATTAGAATAATATTGATTTTAAGATAAATAGTGTACATTTTGTGATATATCTCATTCTTTTCAAGTGAAATATATATATATATATATATATATATATATATATATATATATATATATATATATTTATTTATTTTATTTTATTTTTAGCCGCAATTTTTGTAAGGCCAGTTCATCTTCTTCAGACTGCCGCATAGAAGAAACGCAGGTAACTGCCTTTCTTTATTTTATTTTTTATTTTTTTTGTCTTCGTTATAGATATTATTAGTTTATTTTAGTATTTAAATTATATTATAAGTTATTATTGGTCAGTCCCTTTTATTTATTTGAGCACCCAACCACTTCAGCCGCCAACTTAGGATATACGAATAATTATTTTTTTATAACACGTCGACTGAAGTCACTGACCATTAATCATTAGTGATATGTGCATGAATGCTCTTATAGAGTGATTAGAAATGGAAATAAAAAATATTCATTTTATAAATAATCTTTTAAGATAAAATATAACTATATTTTAGGGGCCGGTATTTAACATTTTTTTAAGTTTTAAATAATTAATACCTACTTACTTCTATTTATATTTTAAGATAATATGAAACTATTTATAATTTTGAAGGTTATAATATATATAATTAACTCTAGGGGTAGACTTTTAGTTTGAGATCTGGATCAACTTTATTTGAATAAATTCAATATTTAAGAAATAATTATGAAATTACCCACACAAAGGAGAAAAAGTTGCTATATTGGTCAAAAACTTACAATCAACCATTGTTGACCATGCTTCATTTTTCCTATTGAATTCCCTCTATAAATGTTCTTCTTCACTCCTACCATTTTCTCCATCCTTCACTTGCACTTGCATGAGTACTTTTGTCACTTCACTAACAAATTAATATGGACAATATGATCTTCTTCCCACTTTCCATTCAAGCCTTTATTTCACTTATTGCTTCTATATCAATTTTTCTCATTTTCAATAGAAGGATGATCACATCAAAGTTACCTCTCCCTCCCGGTCCCAAGCCATGGCCAGTTATCGGCAGCATTCACTTAATGTTAAAGAATAAGCCGTTTTATCATTGGATACACGACACCATGTCCAAAATGGGAGTCGAGATCTTTTGCATCCGCTTAGGGAACGTTCACGTGATCACGGTCACATCCCCTGAGATTGCATGTGAGTTCTTTAAGAAACAAGACGCCGTGTTCGCTTCGCGCCCAATAGTCATGTCGGCTGAGGTGGTGAGCGGAGGATTTTCCGCGGTTACATTGACGCCTTTGAATGATCAGTGGAAGAAGATGAGGCGCATATTGGCATCTAGCATCCTTTCTCCGGCCACACACCAGTGGATGCATGGCAAGAGAGCGGAGGAGGCTGACCACCTCGTTCGTCATGTCTACAATGTTATGAAGAGTGACGGCGGTGTGGTGAATATCAGAGCCGTTGCACAACACTACTGCGGGAATGTGATAAGAAAAATGATTTTCGGAAAGAGATTTTTCGGTAAAGAGGATATAAACGGAGGACCAGGAGTCGAGGATGTGGAGCACGTGGCTGCGCTTTTTAATGTACTCAAATACACGTACTCTTTTTGCATTTCTGACTACATTCCATTTCTTCGATATCGGTTGGATCTCGACGGTCATGAGAAACTAGTAAGAGATGCCAATGATAGTGTTAGAAAACACCAGGACCCTGAAATCAACTCGAGGATAAAACAATGGAAAGAAGGAACAAGAAATGTTAACGAGGACCTTCTTGACATGCTAATCAGCCTAAAAGACGATGCAGGAAACAATCTATTGGCGCCAGAGGAGATTAAATCTCTGATTTTGGTAAGATACTTAACTAATCCATATTAAATAAATAAATAAACACGTAACATTTGTTGAAATAATTTGGCAATAATATATGTTCTTTTCATGTTTATTGTATTAATAAATAATTTTCATATGAATCCAGGAAATAACGGTTGCAACAGTTGACAATCCATCGAACGCGGTCGAATGGGCTCTTGACGAGATGTTAAACCAACCTGATATATTTGTGAAAGCCCTTCAAGAATTAGACCAAGTTGTCGGAAAAGACCGGCTTGTCCAAGAATCCGATATGTTGAATCTCCATTATATTAAAGCATGCATAAAAGAGTCTTTTCGAATCCACCCATTTGCACCTTTCAATCTCCCTCATGTGTCCACTCGCGACACTACCGTGGCAGGCTACTTCATACCAAAAGGAAGTCATGTTCTCTTAAGCCGTCCAGGTCTAGGACGAAACCCTAGGATTTGGGATGACCCACTTTTGTTCAAACCCGAGCGCCACCTTAAAGATGACAAGTCACAAGTGATCTTGAATGATCCAGATCTTCGAATATTCTCATTCAGCATAGGTCGGCGTGGTTGTGCTGGAGTCAACCTAGGAACCACGGTGTCAGTGATGCTCTTAGCTCGACTTCTCCAGGCTTTCACATGGTCCCCATCGCCAAACGCTCCTTACATCAAGAGTGTTGAAGGTGCTTGTGAGATGCTTCCTTCCGAGCCTCTACATGCCTTTGCAGTGCCTCGCTTGGATGAGGGGATGTATGTTGCACTTCTTGAAGAATAAGCACTGGGTTTCATTGTTTGACCAAGTTATAGATATCACATTGATTTCATTATTATTTTTTATTTCAATCTTAATCATGTTTTGTTAATTATTTTTTAACAAAGTTCTTCTTTCTTTATTTTTTCGGTTAAGTGAAGTATGGTTCAAATGAAATTACCACAAAATTATGATAACTCATTATTTAGAGAAATAGTTTATAGTCTATATAATGAACTTGTTAAAGGAGAGAATAATTTAATCTATTTGATGAATGTTTGCCTTAATAATTTCAAGATGAAAATTTATGTGTAAAAGAAATTTCATGGACATGCACCCGATACATAGTTTTAGTCAAAATAAGCCAATACGACCACATAAAAATATAAATTATTTCCGACGTGTAATATGTGCCGGTATCTAAGCGTCGAAAGATGGAACATATGGTGTAGTACTGCTTCTGTATCAGAGTATGTCGTTTAGCTTAAAAGGTCAATTTTATTTTTTTTATTTTCTTGTCGCTGCTGAAACAAAAATAAGTCAAAAAGACAATAACTAACCCATAATGAAAAATATATAATTTTTAAAATAGTATATGTATAATAAAAAAAAATGATTGAGAGTGATTTAAGTATAATAATACAACATGACATAAAAGAATAAAATAAAATAAAATATGCTACTCTTATTTACGGAGAATGCTCTTTGCAATCTAATATGAGAGAAAGTGCGGGATTCTAAAATCTTCATCAAAGATCACGTTTTTTGGATGGAGTGTTATGCATGGAGAAATTTTGACGGTTAATAGATGCATAAAGAATTAGTGTAGTATGACGAGTCGTTAAAATATGTCATAAAGAGGCGGAGACGACGCCTTACTTCCTCTTATACTGTGATTGAGTAGTTGCGATTAAGATCTTACTATGGAACATAACTGATATTCAGTGGGCTATGCCGAAATCTATCGTTAGTTGTTGAAAAGTGTGGATAGAGACAGTGAGCTCGGTTGGTCTGAGCCGTTGGACCCCTATCCCACGTATCTTCTAATAAACCATTTGGCTTGAAAGGAACCGTTGAATGTTTAGTGATCGTTATCGACCGATGCGTTTAATACATAATTATATTGTTATGACAATCGTGGAGGTTTCATTGGATAAATCGGTTAAGACGGTCGGGGAACTCATTGATCTTTTTCAAGGATCTCCACGCTCGTTAAGTTTGTTCTTTTTGTTGCTATTGGTGAACTTTTTGTGGTGTATTTTTTTCTAAATATTTTTCTTTCAATTTTTTTAATGTTTTTTGTCGTTGAGCTTAAACGACTCTCATTTATATCATTTTGCATGTATCATTTTCAAAAATTAAAGTTTTTCTTTAAGTAAAGTTATGTATGTGTGGGAAAAATTACCGATATTATAGGTATATCGAAAATACCGTACCGCAGTACATCAAAAATGTCGATTTTTAAGGTATACCAAAAAAATGTAAGGTATGGTACCGATACGGAAATTATTGTTACGGTAAATGTATGAAATTTTTAAATTTTTGATATATCGAGATATACCGAAATAAATTTATAAATTAATATATATATATATATATATATACTGTAAGGAAATAAATAGATTTGATATTAATTTAATTATAAAAATATAATTTTTGAAAATAATATCAAAATATAATTATCCTGTAATATTATTAAATATATGCAATCTCTACCTTACCCATTAGATTAAAAAAAGATTCAATCAAATTTTCAATCTCTTTGAGTAGTGAAAAGATGTGAAACTTGATATCTAATCCTTTTATTTATTGTCAATTATATTTTTACAATCTCATCCTCAATTGTTGTTGAGTTATGGAGCCTACACTTATAATAAATTCTACATTGTTAATTAGAGTTTATTGGATTTTTTTTTTTGTTTTGGGCTTGGGCCTGACCAAAGTTATTTAAGTTATTACCTGAGTGTTTACCCTATAAATATGTGATTATTAAGGGTTTACATTGAATAGACTGAATTATAGAGAGATAAAGTGTGAGGCAAAAACTCTATATTTCTTCTTCTTCATAGTGAAATCTGGTGGCGGCTGAAGTGGATGTAGCTCAATTTGAGTGAACCACTATAAATCTGTGTCTTCTTGTGTTTTTTTTTTTTACATTTTTATAGATTGTTTTAAGCTGGTCGGATTTGGGAGATACAAATCCTAACAACTGGTATCAGAGCAACCAGGCTAGATTTGAGCATTGGAAACAATGACAAGTGAGAACAGTATAGGACACGGGATTGGAAGATTTTATGGGACAGATTATGCTTTCTAGAGAATGTAGATTGAAGATTATCTCTATGGAAAGAAGCTTCATGTTCCTTTGAGTGAGAAACCAGAGAAAATGGATGAAGCTGAATGAAAACTCCTTGATAGACAGGTTTTGGGAGTTGTCTGATTGACGCTAGCCCAAGACAGTTGCTCACAATGTAGCAAGGAGAAGACCACCATAGGTCTGATGAAATCTCTTTCTGATATGTATGAGAAACCATCTGCTAACAACAAGGTACACTTAATGAAAAAACTCTTTTACTTAAGAATGGTTGATGGTACTTCTGTCACTACTCATTTGAATAAATTCAATACAATTGCGAATCAATTTTTATCTGTTGAGATTGATTTTGGGATGAAGTTAGTGCCCTGATTTTGTTAGCATCTCTACCAAACAGTTGGGAACCTATGAGGGCAGTAATTAGTAATTTAGTTGGAAATGCTAAACTGAAATTTGTTGAAGTTAGAGATCGTATTTTTTCTGAAGAGTTTCGTAAAATTGATTCTGGTGAAACATTAAAAGGTTCTGCTCTGAATGTGGAAAATAGGGGTAGAGATAATGATAGAAATTTCAACCGAGATAAGAGCAGATCTATGTCAAGGAGCAGGAGGAGTCAGTCTAAGTCTGGGAGGACATTTGAGTGCTAGAATTGTGGTAAATATGGTCACTTAAAGAGGAACTGCAAAGCACCGAAGAAAAACGGTGATGATAAAAATGATACAGCCAACGTTGTTACAGAATCTGTCACTGATTCGTTACTTTGTCTATTGATAGCCTGATAAATTCATGGGTTTTGGACATAGGAGCGTCTTTCCACACCACTGCTCACAAAGAATTAATGGAGAATTATGTGGCTGGAAACTATGAGAAAGTTTATCTCGCAGATGGTGAGCCACTAGATATTGTTGGCATTGGTGACATCAAATTGAAGATGACAAATGGTTCTATTTGGAAGATTAATAAGGTGAGACACATTCCAGGTTTAATGCGCAATCTGATTTCTGTTACACAACTTGATGAAGAAGATCACAATTTCAGTTGTGGAAATAGTGCGTGGAAGGTGATTGAAGGAGCAATTGTTGTTGCTCGAGGTCACAAAATTGTAACGTTATACACGACTTCAACTTGCAGAGAAACAATTGCTGTTATAGTTGATGACTCGAAGAACAGTGAGTTGTGGCATTGCAGGTTGGGCCAATGAGCGAAAAAATGATGAAAATTCTTTTGAAGAATGGACAAATTCCAGAACTGAAGTCTGTTAAACATTAGCTATGTGAAAACTGCATTTTTGGAAAACAGAAACGGGTGAGTTTCTTAAAGATTGGGAATGAGCTCAAGAAAGAAATGTTAGAGTTGGTACACACTGATGTGTGGGGACTTGCACTTGTTTCTTCTATTGGCGGATCATAATACTATGTGACTTTTATAGATGATTCAACAAAAAAAGTATGGGTTTACTTTATGAAGCACAAGTTTGAAGTATTTGTTATTTTCAAGAAGTGGAAGGCTTTGGTTGAAAATGAAACAAATCAGAAAGTTAAGTGTTTGAGATCCGACAATAGAGGTGAATATATCAATTCAGATTTCAAAGAGTATTATGCTGTAAATGGGATCAGTATGGTGAAGACTATTCCCCTAACGCCTCAAGAGAATGGAGTAGCTGAACGAATAAATCGAACATTGAACGAGCGTGTTAGGAGCATGAGATTGCATGCAGGGCTACCTAAAACCTTCTGGGCAGAAGCTATTAATACTGCTGCCTATTTGATAAACAGGGGACCCTCTGTTCCTCTTGAATTCAGAATTTCTGAAGAAGTTTGGAGCAATAAAAATCTAAACCTTTCTTATTTGAAAGTGTTTGGTTGTTTATCATATGTTCATATTAATGAATGTGATAGGAGAAAACTTGATCCAAAGTCTAATAAATGTTTTTTCATTGGTTATGGTGATATCGAGTTTGGTTATCGTTTCAGGGATAATCAAAATTGGAAGATCATTCGTAAAAGAAATATTATCTTCAATGAACAGGTTCTCTACAAAGATTGTGTTGGGAAGACATCAGATGGTGAATCCAAGTTGGAATAGACTGGTACCGTCGATTTGAGAGAATTTTCAGCTGAACATGTACCGATTGTCGAAGAAGAACAATGTGTTGTTGAAGATGAAATTTTTGAGAACCTGGCCCCCAAAGGTAAATCAGCAAACACCGGTTATACAGTTAAGAAGATCGTCAAGAAATCGAAAATCAGTTGAGAGGTGGTCTCCATCTTTGAACTATATATTGTTGACAGATAGAGGTGAACTTGAATGCTATGAGGAAGCAATACAATCTGATGAATTAGTTAAGTGGGAGTATGCGATGGACTCTTTGACGTTGAATCAGACTTGGGAGCTCACTGAGCTACCAAAGGAAAAGAAAGCACTTCACAACAAATGGATCTTCAGGATTAAAGAAGAACATGATAAAACCATGAGGTACAAGGCAAGGTTGGTTGTGAAAGAATTTCAACAGAAAGAAGGTATTGAATACAATGAGATCTTCTCTTTAGTAGTTAAATTGATGACAATCAGAACTATTTTGAGTTTGGTTGTGAAAGAAGACCTTAATCTTCAACAAATGGATGTCAAAACTACTTTTCTTCATGGTGATTTAGATGAAGAGATTTATATGTGACAACTAGAAGGATTTGAAATCAAAGGAAAAAGATGAGCTTGTGTGTAAGCTTCAGAAGAGTCTGTATGGTTTGAAACTGGCTCCAAGGCAATGGTACAAGAAGTTCGATAGCTTCATGAAAAATAACAATTTTTTTAGGTGTGAAGCTGATCATTGCTGTTATATCAAGAGGTTTGATAAATCGTGCATTATTCTTCTTCTCTACGTTGATGACATGTTGATTGCTGAAACAAGCTTGTATAAGATTAACAAGCTCAAGAAAGAATTGTCTGAAAAGTTTGCAATGAAGGATTTTGATACTGCTAAACAAATCCTTGGGATGAGAATTTTCAGGGATGAAGAAGTTCTCAAACTTTCACAAGAAGAATATGTGAAGAAAGTTCTTAGCAGGTTTAACTTGTATGATGCAAAACCAATTACTACCCCCTTAGCTAGTCACTTCTGACTATCTAAAGATCAGTCGACTTCAACAGAGGAGGAGAAAAATTACATGGCCACTATTCCGTATGCCTCTTCCATTGGTTGTATTATGTATGCGATGATTTACACAAGACCAGACTTAGCACATGCAGTGAGAGTTGTTAGCAGGTTCATGAGCAACCCGGGTAGACAACATTGGGAAGTAGTAAAGTGGATACTACGATACTTAAGAGGAAGTACGAGTCTCACTTTGTGTTTTCGAAAGTCTAATATGGGTTTGGAAGGATATGTTCGATGCTGACAATGGTGGTGATGTTGATAGTAGGAAGAGCACAATAGGATACATTTATACTCTGGGAGATACTGCAATCAGTTGAGTTTCAAAATTACAGAATATTGTTGCTCTTTCTAGTTGTGAGACAGAGTATGTAGCTGTGACAGAAGCTGTTAAGGAGATGATGTGAAATCTGGTGGTGGCTGAAGTGGATGTAGCTCAATTTGAGTGAACCACTATAAATCTGTGTCTTCTTGTGTTCTTCTTTCTTGCATTTTTACAGATTGTTTCAAGCTGGTCGGATTTGGGAGATACAAATCCTAACATTTGTTGTTAGCGTGTTTGTTTTCAACTTTAGGATATTGGATCATTTTAAGAGCAGTTTGAGTCCTAAAATGGCGAAGACATTATATATTATGCACAAATAATGGGACTAAAAAGAGAAATTCAACTTAGGAAAAGATCACAAAGATGATGAACTTGAATAAAATTAAAAAGAGTGAGTTTTTTTATTAATTATATCTAAATTAACTAATATTTATTATTATTATTATTATTATTATTATTATTATTATTATCTAACTTTAATTGTATTATAATTATCTAAAAATAAATTGTAGATGCAAATGCGATTGAGAATTTCACTATTCGCCTCAACTTTTGTCAAAATTGAAGATTTTTAAAAAATATTTTATTTTAAGATAAATATCTTTATGTTATAGTTTTGTGTATAACAAATATATTAAATTGATTTTTTTTTTTAAGTTAGTATTTTTTTAGATAATAAAGGTATACTATTGATATATACCGAAATTAAGGTATATCGAAATCAAGATAAGGTAAATGTATGGATTTGTGTATATCGAAATTTTTAATAAGGTATAAAGTATGGATAAAAAGTGGTGTATATATAATTGAAATGAAATTATGGCAAAATTATGATTAAAGAACAATCTCATCTACTCTAATACTATGATTTGAAGAATCGGGAATATTTGACTTAATGATTAATTTGGTCATCTTTAATTTCCCATGGAAAATATATATCATATTGAAGTCCAAGATGAGCAACTTGAAAACTTTAGTGTACAAAAAAAAAGTTCAAGATAAGAAGAAAAAAACAAATAAGCCGTTGAAGAAAATTAAGGGCACACCACCAACCAATAATTTTAGTCAAAAACAAGCTGAACAAAGAATTAACAAAGAAGTCACAAACTATTGATCATAATGAGATTAAATCAGTCTATGTTGGGATAAAATGGATTAACCAAAGGTGTTTCTTTTTTAAAATAATGGAATTTAAACAAAAGGTTTATGAACTATATATATATATATATATATATATATATATATATAAAAGGCACTCCATGCAAATAGACATTTTTTCTATGAAAATATATATATCTTATCAATGTTTAATACACGCAACATGTAACTTGGACAAGTTCAGTATCAAATATTACGAAAACAAATTCACGATAAAAATATATACAGCAGCGCAGATTTTGATTACTATAAATCAAGAAACTTAGTTAGATAAAAATAAAATCTGAAATAAACAATATTATTATTATTATTATTATTATTATTATTATTATCTTAAACCATGCATATTTTATACAATGAACATGTCCTTGTTTATTAATTTGCTTTTAGGAATTTTCTTCTGTTAAGAGCAATTTGTGTTGTTATTATATCGATTCATTAATAATATTATTTTAACTATAGTAAAAAACAATCAAACAACCACCACAAAATATCAACAAACAAATGCCAAGATAAATTAGATAAATATAACTTTTTTTATTTAATTGTGTTTTCAAGTTCACTATTGAATGATAATAATTAAGCTAAACAGCCGCAACTATTCCTTCTTCTTCTTCTTCGGGCAGCCGCATGGAAGCAACGCAGGCAACTGCCTTTTTTTACTTTTCTTTTTTAATAAAATAAAATAAAATAGGAAGATAATATGGTCAGTCCATTTTATTTTATTTTATTTGAGCAGCCAACCACTTTAGCCGCCGACTTTCAGATATGCGAATATTAACTTTTTGTATAGCAGACACAAGTCACTAGTGATATGTCAATGCTCTTATCAGAAAAGTGAAAACCAATCATATTTTGTCATTTTATGGATAAAATATAACTTTATTTTGAAGGGTAGATTACATTAACCTCTACAGTTTATTTTAAGGGTTAAATTCAAATTCTTAATATTTTTTACTATGTAATTGGTTTGATTGAATAATACATATAATTACTTTGTTATTTTAAAATAATATGAAACTATTTATAATTAATATGTATGGGTAGACTTTTAGTTGGAGATGATCTGGATCAACTTTATTTGAATAAATTCAATATTTAAGAAATAATTATGAAATTACCCACACAAAGGAGAAAAAGTTGCTATATTGGTCAAAAACTTACAATCAACCAATGTTGACTATGTTTCATTTTTCCTATTGAATTCCCTCTATAAATGTTCTTCTTCACTCCTACCATTTTCTCAATCCTTCACTTGCACTTGCATTAGTACTTTTGTCACTTGCACTATCAAATTAATATGGCCAATATCATCTTCTTCCCACTTTCCATTCAAGCTTTTATTTCACTTATTATTTCTTCTATATCAATTTTTCTCATTTTCAATAGAAGGATGATCACTTCAAAGTTACCTCTCCCTCCCGGTCCCAAGCCATGGCCAATTATCGGTAGCATTCACTTAATGTTAAAGAATAAACCATTTTATCATTGGATACACGACACCATGTCCAAAATGGGCGTCGAGATCTTTTGCATCCGCTTAGGGAACGTTCACGTGATCACCGTCACATCCCCTGAGATTGCATGTGAGTTCTTTAAGAAACAAGACGCCGTTTTCGCATCGCGCCCAATAGTCATGTCGGCTGAGGTGGTGAGCGGAGGATTTTCCGCGGTTACATTGACGCCTTTGAATGATCAGTGGAAGAAGATGAGGCGCATATTGGCCTCTAGCATCCTCTCTCCGGCTACACACCAGTGGATGCATGCCAAGAGAGCCGAGGAGGCTGACCACCTCGTTCGTCATGTCTACAATGTTATGAAGAGCGAAGGCGGTGTGGTGAATATCAGAGCGATTGCACAACACTACTGCGGGAATGTCATTAGAAAAATGATTTTCGGCAAGAGATTTTTCGGGAATGGAGATATAAACGGAGGACCTGGAGTCGAGGATGTGGAGCATGTGGCTGCACTTTTTAATGTACTCAAATACACATACTCTTTTTGCATTTCTGACTACATTCCGTTTATTCGATATCGGTTGGATCTCGACGGTCATGAGAAACTAGTAAGAGATGCCAATGATAGTGTTAGAAAACACCAGGACCCTGAAATCAACTCGAGGATAAAACAATGGAAAGAAGGAACAAGAAATGTTAATGAGGACCTTCTTGACATGCTAATCAGCCTCAAAGACGATGAAGGAAACAATCTATTGGCGCCAGAGGAGATTAAATCTCTGATTTTGGTAAGATACTTAAATAATCCATATTAAATAAATAAATAAACACGTAACATTTGTTGAAATAATTTGGCAATAATGTATGTTCTTTTCATGTTTATTGTATTAATAAATAATTTTCTTATGAATCCAGGAAATAACAGTTGCAACAGTTGACAATCCATCAAACGCGGTCGAATGGGCTCTTGACGAGATGTTAAACCAACCTGATATATTTGTGAAAGCCCTTCAAGAATTAGACCAAGTTGTCGGAAAAGACCGGCTTGTCCAAGAATCCGATATGTCGAATCTCCATTATATTAAAGCTTGCATAAAAGAGTCTTTCCGAATTCATCCATTTGCACCTTTCAATCTACCTCATGTGTCCACTCGTGACACCACGGTGGCCGGTTACTTCATACCGAAAGGAAGTCATGTTCTCTTGAGTCGTCCAGGTCTAGGACGAAACCCTAGGATTTGGGATGACCCACTTCTGTTCAAGCCTGAACGTCACCTTAAAGATGACAAGTCACAAGTGGTCTTGAATGATCCAGATCTTCGTATATTTTCATTCAGCATAGGTCGGCGTGGTTGTGCTGGAGTCAACTTAGGAACCACAGTGTCGGTGATGTTGTTAGCTCGACTTCTCCAAGCTTTCACATGGTCCCCGCCGCCAAACGCTCCTTACATCAAGAGTGTTGAAGGTGCTTGTGAGATGCTTCCTTCCAAGCCTCTACATGCCTTCGCAATGCCTCGCTTGGATGAGGGGATGTACAATGCACTTTTTGAAGAATTAGCCCTGGGTTTCATTGTTTGACCAAGTTATAGATATCACATTGATTTCATTATTATTTTTCATTTCAATCTTAATCATGTTTTGTTAATTATTTTGTAACAAAGTTCTTCTTTCTTTATTTTTTGGGTTAAGTGAAGTATGGTTCAAATGAAATTACCACAAAATTATGATAACTCATTATTTAGAGAAATAGTTTATAATCTATATAATGAACTTGTTAAAGGAGAGAATAATTTAATCTATTTGATGAATGTTTGCCTCAATAATTTCAAGATGAAAATTTATGTGTAAAAGAAATTTCATGGACATGCACCCGATACATAGTTTTAGTCAAAATAAGCCAAGAACGACCACATAAAAATATCAACAAATGAGACCCTAAACTATTTCCGACGCGTAATATGTGCCGGTATCTAAGCGTCGAAAGATGGAACATATGGTGTAGTACTGTTTCGGTATCAAAAAAATATAAGGTATGGTACCGATACAGAAATTATTGGTACAGTAAATGTATGAAATTTTCAAATTTTTTATATATCGAGATATACCGAAATAATATTTATAAATTAATATATATATATATATATATATATATATATATATATATATATATATATATTGTAAGGAAAATAAATAGATTTGATATTAATTTAATTATAAAAATATATTTTTTAAAAATAATATCAAAATATAATTATATTTTTAAATAGATACAATCTCTACCTTACCCATAAGATTAAAAAAAATTCAATCAAATTTTCAATTTCTTTGAGTGGTGAAAAGGATGTGAAATTTGGTATCTAATCCTTTTATTTATTGTCAATTATATTTTTATAATCTCATCCTCAATTGTTGCTAGCGTGTCTGTTTTCAACTTTAGGACAGTGGATCATTTTAAGAGCAGAGTTTGAGTCCTAAAATGGCTGAGACATTATATATTATGCACATTTGAGTCCTAAAATGGCGGAGACATTATATTGTTGAGTTATGGAGCCTACACTTATAATAAACTCTACATTGTTAATTAGAGTTTATTGAGTTTTCTTTTTAGTTTTGGGTTTGGGCCTGATCAAAGTTATTTAGATTTATTACCTGAATGTTTACCCTATAAATATGTGATTATTGAGGGTTTATATGGTTTTAGACAGAATTCTAAAGAGATAAAGTGTGAGGCAAAAACTCTGTATTCCTTCTTCTTCTTCATAGTGAAATCTGGTGGTGGCTGAAGTGGATGTAGCTCAATTTGAGTGAACCACTATAAATCTGTGTGTTCTTGTGTTCTTCTTTCTTGTGTTTTTTTTACAGATTGTTTCAAGCTGGTTCGATTTGGGAGATACAAATCCTAACAACTGGTATCAGAGCAGCTAGGCTAGATATGAGCATTGGAAACAATGGCAAGTGAGAATAGTATAGAACATGGGATTGGAAGATTTGATGAGACAGATTATGCCTTCTTGAGAATGCAGATTGAAGATTATCTCTATGGAAAGAAGCTTCATGTTCCTTTGAGTGAGAAACCAGAGAAGATGGATGAAGCTGAATGGAAACTCCTTGATAGACAGGTTTTAGGAGTTGTCCGATTGACGCTAACCAAGACGGTTGCTCACAATGTAGAAAAGGAGAAGATCACCATGGGTCTGATGAAATCTCTTTCTGATATGTATGAGAAACCATCTGCTAACAACAATGTACACTTAATGAAAAGACTATTTTACTTAAGAATGGTTGATGGTAGTTCTGTCACTACTCATTTGAATAAATTCAATACAATTGTGAATCAATTGCTATCTGTTGAGATTGATTTTGGGGATGAAGTTAGTGCCCTGATTTTGTTAGCATCTCTACCAAATAGTTGGGAACCTATGAAGGCAACAATTAGTAATTCAGTTGGAAATGCTAAACTGAAATTTGTTGAAGTTAGAGATCGTATTCTTGCTGAAGAGGTTCGTAAAATTGATTCTGGTGAAACATTCAAAGGTTCTGCTCTGAATGTGGAAAACAGGGGAAGAGATAATGATAGAAATTTCAACCGAGGTAAGAGCAGATCTATGTCAAGGAGCAGGAGGAGTCAGTCCAAGTCTGGGAGGACATTTGAGTGTTGGAATTGTGGTAAACAGGGTTATTAAAGAGGAACTGTAAAGCACCGAAGAAAAGTGGTGATGATAAAAATGATGCAGCCAACGTTGTTACAGAATCTGTCACTGATGCATTACTTGTTTGTTGATAGTCCGATAGATTCATGGGTTTTGGACTCAGGAGCGTCTTTCCACACCACTATTCATAAAGAATTAATAGAGATATATGTGGCTGGAAACTGTGAGAAAGTTTATCTCGCAGATGATGAGCCACTGGATATTGTTGGCATTGGTGACATCAAATTGAAGATGGCAAATGGTTCTGTTTGGAAGATTAATAAGGTGACACATTCCAGGTTTAATGCGCAATCTGATTTCTGTTACACAACTTGATGAAGAAGGTCACAATTTCAGTTGTGGAAATAGTGCGTGGAAGGTGACTAAAGGAGCAATTGTTGTTGCTCGAGGTCACAAAACTGGAACGTTATACACAACTTCAACTTGCAAAGAAACCGTTGCAGTTGTAGTTGATGACTCGAAGACCTGTGAGTTGTGGCATTGCAGTTTGGGCCATATGAGTGAAAAGGGATGAAAATTCTTTTGAAGAATGGACAGATTCAAGAACTGAAGTCTGTTAAACATCAGTTATGCAAAAACTGCATTCTTGGAAAACAGAAACGGGTGAGTTTCTTAAAAATTGGGAAGGAGCTCAAGAAAGAAAGGCTAGAGTTGGTATACACTGATATGTGGGGACCTGCACCTATTTCTTCTATTGGCGGATCACAATACTACGTAACATTTATAGATGATTCGACAAGAAAGGTATGAGTATATTTTATGAAGCACAAGTCTGAAGTATTTGTTATTTTCAAGAAATAGAAGGCTTTGGTTGAAAATGAAACAAATCAGAATGTTAAGTGCTTGAGATCCGACAACGGAGTTGAAAATATATCAATTCAGATTTCAAAGAGTATTGTGCTGTGAATGGGATCAATATGGTGAAGATTGTTCCCCAAACGCCTCAAGAAAATGGAGTAGCTGAACGAATGAATCGAACATTGAACGAGCGTGCTAGAAGCATGAGATTGCATGCAGGGCTGCCTAAAACCTTCTGGGCAGAAGCTATTAATACTGCTGCCTATTTGATAAACAGGGGACCCTCTGTTCTTTTGAATTCAGAATTCCTGAAGAAGCTTGGAGCAATAAAAAGGTAAACCTTTCTTATTTGAAAGTGTTTGGTTGTTTATCATATGTTCATATTAATGAATGTGATAAGAGCAAGATTGATCCAAAGTCTAATAAATGTTTTTTCATTGGTTATGGTGATATCGAGTTTTGTTATCGTTTTTGGGATAATCAAAATCGGAAAACATTCGTAGCAGAAATGTTATCTTCAATGAACAGGTTCTCTACAAAGATTGTGTTAGGAAGACATCAAATGGTGATTCCAAGTTGGAAGAGACTGTTACAGTCGATTTGAGACAATATTCAGCTGGATATATACTGGTTGTCGAAGAAGAACAATGTGTTGTTGAATATGAAATCGTTGAGAACGTGGCCCTAGAGGTAAATCAGCAAACACCGGTTATACAGTTGAAAAGATCATCAAGGAATCGAAAACCAGTGGAGAGGTGGTCTCCATCTCTGAACTATATCTTGTTGACAGATAGAGGTGAACCTGAATGTTATGAGGAAGCAATACAATCTGATGAATCGATTAAGTGGGAGTCTGCTATGAAAGATGAGATGAACTCTTTGATGTTGAATCAGACTTGGGAGCTCACTGAGCTACCAAAGGGAAAGAAAGCACTTCACAACAAATGGATCTTCAGGATTAAAGAAGAACATGATAAAACCATGAGGTACAAGAAAGGTTGGTTGTGAAAAGATTTCAACAGAAAGAAGGTATTGACTACAATGAGATCTTCTCTCCAGTAGTTAAATTGATGACAATCAGAACTATTTTGAGTTTCGTTGTGAAAGAAGACCTTCATCTTCAACAAATGGATGTCAAAACTGCTTTTCTTCATGGTGATCTAGATGAAGAGATTTATATGCGACAACCAGAAAGATTTGAAATCAAAGGAAAATATGAGCTTGTGTGTAAGCTTCAGAAGAGTTTGTATGGTTTGAAACAGGCTCCAAGGCAATGGTACAAGAAGTTTGATAGCTTCATGAAAAGTAACAATTTTATGAGGTGTGAAGCTGATCATTGCTGCTATATCAAGAGGTTTGATAAATCGTACATTATTCTACTCATCTACGTTGATGACATGTTATTGCTGGAGCAAGCTTGTATGAGATTAACAAGCTCAAGAAAGAGTTGTCTGAAAAGTTTGCAATGAAGGATTTGGGTGCTGCTAAACAAATCATTGGGATGAGAATTTTTAGGGATGAAGAAGTTCTCAAGCTTTCACAAGAAGAATATGTGAAGAAAGTTCTTAGCAGTTTCAACTTGTATGATGCAAAACCAGTTACTACCCCCTTAGCTAGTCACTTCAGACTATCTAAAGACCAGTCGTCTTCAACAGAGGAGGAGAAAAGTTACATGGCAACTGTTCCTTATGCCTCTGCCATTGGTTGTATTATGTATGCGATGATTTGCACAAGACCAGACATAGCACATGCAGTGGGAGTTGTTAGCAGATTCATGAGCAATCCGGGTAGACAACATTGTGAAGCAGTAAAGTGGATACTACGATACTTAAGAGGAAGTACAGGTCTCGTTTTGTGTTTTCGAAAGTCTAATATGGGTTTGGAAGGATATGTTGATGCTGACAATGGTGGTGATGTTGATAGTAGGAAGAGTACAACAGGGTATATTTATACTCTGGGAGGTACTGCAATCAGTTGGGTTTCAAAATTGCAGAAAATTGTTGCTCTTTCTAGTTGTGAGGCATAGTATGTTGTTGTGACAGAAGCTTCTAAGGAAATGACGTGGTTACAACCCTTTATACGAGAATTGGGTCAAGACTACGAGGGAAGTGTGTTGCGATGCGATAGTTAGAGTGTCAATAATTTGGCAAAGAATCATGTTTATCATGGAAGGACGAAGCATATACAGGTTCATTATCATTTCATCCGATCAACTTTAGAAGATGGAGTATTAACTCTTGAAAAGATTCCCGGGATTGAGAATCCAGCTGATATGTTGACGAAAGCTGTGACAAATGAGAAACTGAAGTTGTGTGCAACTTCAGTTGGTCTTCTTCATTAAGACACCGAATGGAAAACCACTACCGATCGAGAGAGGATGAAGTTAGTCTCCAAGTGGGAGATTGTTGAGTTATGGAGGCTACACTTATAATAAACTCTACATTGTTAATTAGAGTTTATTGAGTTTTCTTTTTGGTTTTGGGTTTGGGCTTGACCAAAGTTATTTAGGTTTATTACCTGAATGTTTACCCTATAAATATGTGATTATTAAGGGTTTACATGGTTTTAGACAGAATTCTAGAGAGATAAAGTGTGAGGCAAAAACTCTGTATTCCTTCTTCTTCTTCATAGTGAAATCTGGTGGTAGCTGAAATGGATGTAGCTCAATTTGAGTGAACCACTATAAATCTGTGTGTTCTTGTGTTCTTCTTTTAGTGTTTTTTTTACAGATTGTTTCAAGCTGGTTGGATTTGAGAAATACAAATCCTAACATATTTATTATGCACAAATAATGGGACTAAAAAGAGAAAAATTTAACTTAAGGAAAGATCACAAAGACGATGAACTTGAATAAAATTAAAAAGAGTGAGTTTTTTTTATTAATCACATCTAAATTAACTAATATTTATTATTATTATTATTATTATTATTATTATTATTATTATTATCTCACTTTAGTTGTATTATTAATTTATAAAAATAAATTGTAGATACAAATGCTATTGAGAATTTCACTATTCGCCTCAACTTTTGTCAAAATACAAGATTTTAAAAAAATATTTTATTTTAAGATAAATATCTTTATGTTAATTTTGTGTATAACAACTATATTAAATTGATTTTTTTTTTTAAGTTAATATATTTTTAGATAATAAATGTATACTATTGATATATATACCTAAATTAAGATATATCGAAATAGATAAGGTAAATGTATGAATTTGTGTATACCGAAATTTTTAATAAGGTATAAAGTATGGATAAGAAGTGGTGTATATATAATTGAAATAAAATTATGGCAAAATTATGGTGAAAGAATAATCTCATCTACTCTAATAGTATAATTTGAAGAATCGGGAATATTTGACTTAATGATTAATTTGGTCATCTTTAATTTCCCATGGAAAATATATATCATATTGAAGTCCAAAATGAGCAACTTGAAAACTTTAGTGTAAAAAAAAGTACAAAAAAAAAGTTCAAGATAAGAAGAAAAAAACAAGTAAGCCCTTGAAGAAAATTAAGGGCACACCACCAACCCATAATTTTAGTCAAAAACAAGCTGAACAAATTAATTAACAAAGAAGTCACAAACTATTGATCATAATGAGATTAAATCAGTCATGTTGGGATAAAATGGATTAACCAAAGGTGTTTCTTTTTAAAAATAATGGAATTTAAACAAAAAGTTTATGAACTATATATATTTAAGGCACTCCATGCAAATAGACATTTTTGCTATGAAAATAAATATATCTTATCAATGTTTAATACACGCAACATGTAACTTGGATATGTTCAGTATCAAATATTACGAAAACAAATTCACGACAAAAATATATACGTGCAGATTTTGATTACTATAAATAAAGAAACTTAGTTAGATAAAATTAAAATCTGAAATATATAATATTATTATTATTATCTTAAACCATGCATATTTTATACAATGAACATGTCCTTGTTTATTAATTTGCTTTTAGGAATTTTCTTCTGTTAAGAGCAATTTGTGTTGTTATTATATCGATTCATTAATAATATTATTTTAACTATAGTAAAAAACAATCAAACAACCACCACAAAATATCAACAAACAAATGCCAAGATAAATTAGATAAATATAACTTTTTTTATTTAATTGTGTTTTCAAGTTCACTATTGAATGATAATAATTAAGCTAAACAGCCGCAACTATTCCTTCTTCTTCTTCTTCGGGCAGCCGCATGGAAGCAACGCAGGCAACTGCCTTTTTTTACTTTTCTTTTTTAATAAAATAAAATAAAATAGGAAGATAATATGGTCAGTCCATTTTATTTTATTTTATTTGAGCAGCCAACCACTTTAGCCGCCGACTTTCAGATATGCGAATATTAACTTTTTGTATAGCAGACACAAGTCACTAGTGATATGTCAATGCTCTTATCAGAAAAGTGAAAACCAATCATATTTTGTCATTTTATGGATAAAATATAACTTTATTTTGAAGGGTAGATTACATTAACCTCTACAGTTTATTTTAAGGGTTAAATTCAAATTCTTAATATTTTTTACTATGTAATTGGTTTGATTGAATAATACATATAATTACTTTGTTATTTTAAAATAATATGAAACTATTTATAATTAATATGTATGGGTAGACTTTTAGTTGGAGATGATCTGGATCAACTTTATTTGAATAAATTCAATATTTAAGAAATAATTATGAAATTACCCACACAAAGGAGAAAAAGTTGCTATATTGGTCAAAAACTTACAATCAACCAATGTTGACTATGTTTCATTTTTCCTATTGAATTCCCTCTATAAATGTTCTTCTTCACTCCTACCATTTTCTCAATCCTTCACTTGCACTTGCATTAGTACTTTTGTCACTTGCACTATCAAATTAATATGGCCAATATCATCTTCTTCCCACTTTCCATTCAAGCTTTTATTTCACTTATTATTTCTTCTATATCAATTTTTCTCATTTTCAATAGAAGGATGATCACTTCAAAGTTACCTCTCCCTCCCGGTCCCAAGCCATGGCCAATTATCGGTAGCATTCACTTAATGTTAAAGAATAAACCATTTTATCATTGGATACACGACACCATGTCCAAAATGGGCGTCGAGATCTTTTGCATCCGCTTAGGGAACGTTCACGTGATCACCGTCACATCCCCTGAGATTGCATGTGAGTTCTTTAAGAAACAAGACGCCGTGTTCGCATCGCGCCCAATAGTCATGTCGGCTGAGGTGGTGAGCGGAGGATTTTCCGCGGTTACATTGACGCCTTTAAATGATCAGTGGAAGAAGATGAGGCGCATATTGGCCTCTAGCATCCTCTCTCCGGCTACACACCAGTGGATGCATGCCAAGAGAGCCGAGGAGGCTGACCACCTTGTTCGTCATGTCTACAATGTTATGAAGAGCGAAGGCGGTGTGGTGAATATCAGAGCGATTGCACAACACTACTGCGGTAATGTCATTAGAAAAATGATTTTTGGCAAGAGATTTTTCGGGAATGGAGATATAAACGGAGGACCTGGAGTCGAGGATGTGGAGCATGTGGCTGCACTTTTTAATGTACTCAAATACACATACTCTTTTTGCATTTCTGACTACATTCCATTTCTTCGATATCGGTTGGATCTCGACGGTCATGAGAAACTAGTAAGAGATGCCAATGACAGTGTTAGAAAACACCAGGACCCTGAAATCAACTCGAGGATCAAACAATGGAAAGAAGGAACAAGAAATGTTAATGAGGACCTTCTTGACATGCTAATCAGCCTAAAAGACGATGAAGGAAACAATCTATTGGCGCCAGAGGAGATTAAATCTCTGATTTTGGTAAGATACTTAACTAATCCATATTAAATAAATAAATAAACACGTAACATTTGTTGAAATAATTTGGCAATAATGTATGTTCTTTTCATATTCATTGTATTAATAAATAATTTTCATATGAATCCAGGAAATAACGGTTGCAACAGTTGACAATCCATCGAACGCGGTCGAATGGGCTCTTGATGAGATGTTAAACCAACCTGATATATTTGTGAAAGCCCTTCAAGAATTAGACCAAGTTGTTGGAAAAGACCGGCTTGTCCAAGAATCCGACATGTCGAATCTCCATTATATTAAAGCATGCATAAAAGAGTCTTTTCGAATTCACCCATTTGCACCTTTCAATCTCCCTCATGTGTCCACTCGTGACACCACAGTGGCCGGTTACTTCATACCAAAAGGAAGTCATGTTCTCTTGAGTCGTCCAGGTCTAGGACGAAACCCTAGGATTTGGGATGACCCTCTTCTGTTCAAGCCCGAGCGCCACCTTAAAAATGACAAGTCACAAGTGATCTTAAATGATCCGGATCTCCGTATATTCTCATTCAGCATAGGTCGTCGTGGTTGTGCTGGAGTCAACTTAGGAACCACAGTGTCGGTGATGTTGTTAGCTCGACTTCTCCAAGCTTTCACATGGTCCCCGCCGCCAAACGCTCCTTACATAAAGTGTGTTGAAGGTGCTTGTGAGATGCTTCCTTCCAAGCCTCTACATGCCTTTGCAATGCCTCGCTTGGATGAGGGGATGTATGTTGCACTTCTTGAAGAATAAGCCCTGGGTTACATTGTTTGACCAAGTTATAGATATCACATTGATTTCATTATCATTTTTTATTTCAATCTTAATCATATTTTGTTAATTATTTTGTAACAAAGTTCTTTCTTTATTTTTTCTTTCAAGTGATAACAAAATATTTACATAAATAGTTTATGAGATATATAATGTACTTTTCAGCCAAACATTATATCAGTAAGGCATGTGGTGGAGCAGTGGTTGATGAATACTAACTAGTGAGTAGATTTTCATGAACAAACATTTGATAACACGAGATACTCTATTGGTCGACGGTTATAACCGAAAAAGAAATTGTGATGAAAAACTATTACCCAAAGAATGAAAACGGAATAATAGAAACCATAGTATAATGCAGAACAATAGCATGAAAGTAAGAAATAACGAAAGTAACAACAGAAAAATCTTACTCATGTTTGGACCAGTAATGTTCTACGTCCTGTTATCGGAGAATCGATTCAATAAAGTTATAATAGGAATTACAAACTCTAACTATCTTTGTTTGTTCTAAGTTTTTTTAGTCTCACCCTCTTCTTGTTTACAATGTATATATAGACTTTTAGAATTTATAATTAGGGTAAATATCATGTGATATCTTTGACGTCTCCAACATGATATAATCTCGTGGCGATTTAGTTGATATTTTCATAATAATACAAAATTTTACATCTTCATCATTATGTGATTTCATGCTTTTTTAAATCCAACAAATAATCGCACATATCTTTCTTTCCCTTTTTTTTACCTAACATTAAGGCACACCAAATTGGGCCTCAAAACTCTAGGCCCAAGTCCACAAATTCTCCACATTGCCTCTAAGTCTATTGTCAAACAAATGAGCCTCATCACCAAGAACACCC